>NC_056459.1:7685860-7853360 GCF_018296145.1 Oncorhynchus tshawytscha
CTTTTGTTTCAATGTCAATTTGTCTAATTAAGACTACCAAGAAACACTCTGTGTGACCCTGATTTAGCCCACTGCAGTAAAAGCATATTGCCTCCCTTTGTGATGGTGAGAGTACAAAAAGTTATCCCTTATGAAAAAGAATGATCTCGCATACACTCTTAGCTCGATGGAGTCGTCCTTTTCCGAGACAATAACTTCTGTCAGTGGTGCACTGCACTGTGTAGGTGTATGTGGGTGTAACCCGTTTGATGAGTGTGTTAGTTCCTCTGAGATAATGCCTAGTCTTTAGCTCAGAGGGCTGAAACAGTCTTGTGTCAAACCCAGGCCATCAAATTTGTATGAGTGTCTATCCAGGAATATCCCATTGGGCACAGAAGTCTATTCAACTTCTATTCCACGTTGGTTCAACGTAATTTCGTTGACATGACTTGGAAACCACGTTGATTCAACCAGTGTGTGCCCAGTGGGATTTGTCAATAAGTGTAGCATTCACATTAGCTTAGCGGGCTAACACATTCTTGCTAACACATTACTGGACCTGGGTTTGAAACCTGTCGGTCACATTTGTGTGAATAAAATGTCTATCCAGCTCTATTTGACAATACTGGTTCGTACTAATCCTACTTACTGGTATCGGTGGTCTCGTACTGGGAGTCCTTCTGCAGCTCGAAGATGTCCACCTCCACCCGGGCTCTGGACGGGCCCTCAAACACACTGTTGATATTCTCCCTGGCCAGAGCCAGCGCCAGCCGCTCCCCTCGACCACACACCGACTGGTCGTCCAAAATAGCCGCTGGGGGGGATAAATAGAACGATAGAAGGATAGACGAGAAGATAAAGGAGCATGAAGAAAACAGACCCGGGGGCGGATGGATTCAAATCCACTGTAGTGTTTTGTCATTCCTTTCAAAACAAGTTTATCTGATCTATGTTCCAATAAGGCTAACCTTTTGACTAACATTCAACCCATCTGCAAAATGGACACCGGGGGTGCGTCACAGAGAACCACACAGACTAGAGACATTTTCAAGGAAAGGTTATTCAGGGGGAAAATTAGAAGACCGGTCACCTGACATTTAGGATGATCACTGAATGATGATCACATCGGTGAAGTCAGCAAAATGTACATATGCAAATGGTTTAACCAATTAGTTGAGGAACCCACTGACACAGCCAATTATCGTGTCATCTTTATGGTAACGACTCACGACTCTTGTTTACATTACAATTACAGAGGAATGATGCCTTTATCTGATCCAAGCCTTTACTTCCTGATCTTCAATTAGCCTGCAGTATCCATGGAGACATTTATAGACTATTGTAGTGTAAAATGTACTGTACTGCAGCTTACTGTGCTGTATTGTTTTGTGTACTCTCATGGTACATATGGTGAACTAAAACCCCATTCATCAAATCGGCAAGAAATATGATTTTTTTTTAAAGTGGGTAAAGCCACTGAGGAGTGTTTGTTCTTGTCAGCCATGACAGTGGGATCCCCATTCAGCCATCACTAGTTACCACAGCCACAAAATAATAAACCATGCTCATTTTTAACAATTTATCTTCTTAAAATGTGATTTTAAACCTAACCCTAACCTTAACCACACTGCTAACCGTATGCCTAACCATGAATTTTTACGATATAGACCATTTTGACTCTGTGGTTGTGGTAACTAGTGGAAACCCACCCATTCTGACGGAGGAGAGGGCGGGAGCCTGGGTGAAAGAGAGCGGGGCCATGGTCAGCAACAGGAAGAGGAAGTAAATCGACAGCAGCAGCGCTGGCAGAGCCGGCATCTTCCACTGCTCCTCATGGAGAATGGTCTTCTGGCTGCCTGGTCCACCACCTGCTGGACAGGAGGACTCATTACAACACAGATAATATACAACTACATGACATAATAAACAGCTCAATTACATAATACCCGCCTGACTAGGGGAGAATCTTAATTCCATACTCCTCGCGTCCTCGCCTCCTTCTTAAACCCATTGGATGAGAAAGCCAGAGGTCCTTCCCCTCTGACCTTCTCCTCTAATGGGTTTTAAGGAGGTGAGGAGAGAGTATGCTAGGAGTATGCAATTGAGATTCTCCTTAGGACTTCATGTATTTCAGAGGTAAGGAGGCAGCACACATTCACATAGTTCACAGTCACATAGAAACTCACATGGCTACCAGAATTAGTCACTCAAGGAAAACTTCTAGAGCACAAAGCGATTAAATAGTGGAAGCAATGAGAGAGCGATAGAGAGAGAGAGAGAGAGAGAGAGAGAGAGAGAGAGAGAGAGAGAAAAAATGAACAGAGAGAGAGCTTTAGGTATTGAAAATAATGTAATTGGCTGAGGAGGCATGACAAAATCTTCAAAGTAGATTAAAGCTACAGCAGTGAGATTTAGGGAGGGCCGGTATAACTGAACACAGGAAGTAGCCATGGGGTAAAACAAATCGAATATAGTTCCTTCACATCCCATAACTTCATCTGTACTCTGGACAGTCAGTTATTTTGTCAACTGTCTGATTTGTTACCCCTGCTAAATGTTTATCTTTCCTGCCAATGACAAATGTAATTTAAATTGAAAGAGTTGAGCAGGACAGGTTGACAAGGCAAGAGACTGAGGAGCGCAAGACAGTGCGAGATGAGCGGTAATAGATAAAGAAGAAGAATTGAGTTGATATTATAGAGAGAGAGAGAGAGAGAGAGAGAGAGAGAGAGAGACAGAGAGAGACAGACAGAGAGAGCATGAGAGAGCTGTACTGAGTGACAGAAAATTTAGTAGGAATAGACACGGTACAGACTGTAGGAGCAAATGGGAAATGGAGCCTGGTAGAAATAAACAAAATAGTGATCCTAATTAATTAGGAGCTTCCAGTAGGCTGTAAGTGGTGTCATGTAGCAAGCCTGCTGTTACAAAACATTGCACCTCCGGGTGCATTAGCTTAAAGAGGCAATCTGTGAATGCTACATCAATTCTTTTACTTTTAAATGAATTATGAACTCAGCAAAAAAAGAAACAGACCTTTTTCAGGACCATGTCTTTCAAAGATAATTCGCAAAAATCCAAATAACTTCACAGACCTTCATTGTAAAGGGTTTAAACACTGTTTCCCATGCTTGTTCAATGAACCATAAACAATTAATGAACATGCACCTGTGGAACGGTCGTTAAGTCACTAACAGCTTTACAGACGGTAGGCAATTAAGGTCACAGTTATGAAAACTTAGGACACTAAAGAGGCCTTTCTACTGACTCTGAAAAACATCAAAAGAAAGATGCCCAGGATCCCTGCTCATCTGCGTGAACGTGCCTTAGGCATGCTGCAAGGAGGCATGAGGACTGCAGATATGGCCAGGGCAATAAATTGCAATGTCTGTACTGTGAGACGACTGAGACAGTGTTACAGGGAGACAGGACGGACAGCTGATCGTCCTGGCAGTGGCAGACCACTACCTGCGGCACAGGATGGCAACAACAACTGCCCAAGTTACACCAGGAACGCACAATCCCTCCATCAATACTCAGACTGTCCGCAATAGGCTGAGAGAGGCTGAACTGAGGGCTTGTAGGTCCTCACCAGACATTACCGGCATCAACGTCGCCTATAGGCACAAACCCACCGTCGCTGGACCAGACAGGACTGGCAAAAGTCGTGGTTTTGTCTCACTGGGGGTGATGGTCGGATTCGCGTTTATCGTTGAAGGAATGAGCGTTACACCGAGGGCTGTACTCTGGAGGGGGATTGATTTGGAGGGTCCATCATGGTCTGGGGCGGTGTGTCACAGCATCATCGGACTGAGCTTGTTGTCATCGCAGGCAATCTCAACGCTGTGCGTTACAGGGAAGACATCCTCCTCTCTCATGTGGTACCCTTCCTGCAGCCTCATCCTGACATGACCCTCCAGCATGACAATGCCACCAGCCATACTGCTCGTTCTGTGCGTGATTTCCTGCAAGACAGGAATGTCAGTGTTCTGCCATGGTCAGCGAAGAGCCTGGATCTCAATACCGTTGAGCACATCTGGGACCTGTTTTTTATTTATTTTACCTTTATTTAACCAGGTAGGCCAGTTGAGAACAAGTTCTCATTTGCAACTGCGACCTGGCCAAGATAAAGCATAGCAGTGTGAGCAGACAACACAGAGTTACACATGGAATAAACAATTAACAAGTCAATAACACAGTAGAAAACAAAGGGGGGAGTCTATATACAATGTGTGCAAAAGGCATGAGGAGGTAGGCGAATAATTACAATTTTGCAGATTAACACTGGAGTGATAAATGATCAGATGGTCATGTACAGGTAGAGATATTGGTGTGCAAAAGAGCAAGTAAATAAATAAAAACAGTATGGGGATGAGGTAGGTGAAAATGGGTGGGCTATTTACCAATAGACTATGTACAGCAGCAGCGATCGGTTAGCTGCTCAGATAGCTGATGTTTGAAGTTGGTGAGGGAGATAAAAGTCTCCAACTTCAGCGATTTTTGCAATTCGTTCCATTCACAGGCAGCAGAGTACTGGAACGAAAGGCGGCCAAATGAGGTGTTGGCTTTAGGGATGATCAGTGAGATACACCTGCTGGAGCGCGTGCTACGGATGGGTGTTGCCATCGTGACCAGTTGGATCGGAGGGTGAGGGCTAGGGCCATTCCCCCCAGAAATGTCAGAGAACTTGCAGGTGCCTTGGTGGAATAGTGGGGTAACATCTTACAGCAAGAACTGGCAAATCTGGTGCAGTCCATGAGGACATGCACTGCAGTACTTAATGCAGCTGGTGGCCACACCAGATACGGACTTACTTTTGATTTTGACCCCCCTTTTTTCAGGGACACATTATTCAATTTCTGTTAGTCACATGTCTGTGGCACTTGTTCAGTTTATGTCTCAGTTGTTGAATCTTGTTATGTCCATACAAATATTTACACATGTTAAGTTTGCTGAAAACAAACACAGTTGACAGTGAGAGGACGTTTATTTTTTTTTCCTGAGTTTACATATGCGCACATTGATTCTTAAAGAATATACTTTCTAGAATCCTCATGAGCTTAGTTCAACTGTTGGACCCCATCAGAACCCAAAATATATGCTTGTTTTACAGAGCATGGTGACAACTATGATGTTGATCTCATCGATGGTGAGTTCTTGCACCCATAGCCCTGTCTATGAGAGTGGTTACATTTCTCCAGCCCCATCCCTCAGCTGTTTACCAAAACAGCGGTGGGTTTTTTCTTTCATATTGTTTGAACTTCAGATTGCCCAAGAGGGGATTACAAACAATAGTTATTTTCCTTCAAATAAAATGGCAAATATCAACATGGAGTTTTCTTATCCTTATTAAATCTTATCTGATAGCTTTTTACCGTGTTAAACAATATGGTGCTGATAACAAATATACCTCACATTATTTCCGCTGCTTTGAAAGTGTTTTTGGTCCAGTTTGAAGAGGTTTAAAAACTGAAATTACAATTTCAACGAACGCTTGAGTCAACATTAGCTTCGCTTCGTCTTTCAAGTAAAAGGCCGTTTAAGTGGCCATAAGCTACTCTGATGTGCGGAAGACAGCCCCCACAAATACGCAACGTCACAAAGGAAAGATCCGGATCAACTGTTAGTCTGTTGGGTAATGAGACTTAATACCTTCCCTAAATATAGGATATTAGCATTATGTTCCTGGGGGATAAGACTGTTTTGTTTTCCTTTGCCGGCATCACGGAGCCGTCTTGCTGACTCAAACGCTATAATGAGATGGTAATCCTTTCAAATAGCCCCAGACACACAACACATTTCTCCCTCCGAACAGAAGGATGGGTTCAACACAGGTACACACTCTTCCCCTGCGCTTTCTTCTGACAGCTAGCATGCCACTGTAGGCTACCATCATCGCATGCGGCACAAACAGAAATGACAGAGGGGGCCAAATTGATTTGGAATGGGTAGTGGACGGTGAACGGTGGCAACTAGCTATATTGTTTACATGGACTCCATTAATTGTGGTTTTGATGTCTCCCTTGTCTTCTTGAATGTAAACTGTGGTCCATTGTCTAATACAAATGGTTAGGGAAAACACCCTAGACACTAAATTGTTTAGTTAATGCATTGCACATTCCGACAAAAATGGTTGTTCTACTATTGGTACCAGCTGTGTATATGTACAGCCGTCTGCACTGTACGCTGTACTGTAAATATAGAGTTCATGAATGCATGTACCAAAGACATGCACTGTGCATGGTTTTCCCTTGTTGCTTCAGCTGTTCATTCCAGGTTTACTCTGTGGTAGATGCGTTTCTCTACCCCCAATCCTTGTCAAAGCACTCGATCACAAACATGGAGAAAGGGAGGGAGGGAGGGAGGGAGGGATGGATGGATAGGCAGAGGAGAAGCCACTGCTACTACAGTGTGAAGGTGAGGGCTGACATCTGTGGCCTGACTGCGCTGAGCTGCAGATGAGCACATGAGACATCACACCAGTGGGTAACGAGTGAGAGTACAGCATCAGCAAAGACAGAAGGAGAGAGGGGGGAGAAAGGTTGATGGGAAGGAGAGATGGGGGAGAGGTAGATGGGAAGGAGAGATGGGGGAGAGGTAGATGGGAAGGAGAGATGGGGGAGAAAGGTAGATGGGAAGGAGAGGCGGGGTGGATATATGTTACATATTGGCAGCAGGGTAACTGCAATATAACATTTGAGCGTAGAGAGTACAGAAAGCCATACAAATTTGTCAAGTTTGAGAAAAATACAAAATTTGTTGTCCAACTTGACCAAGCTTACACATGTAAAACAAGGTCCTACGGCTGGAATATACTGTTGCACAACCTTGACTGGTCCCGAGAACACGTTCTCAATTCTACGAGCTAAAGAACACAGAGAGCTAGCTGGATACAAGGGATGTGCATAGCAAACAGATTCTAAGCCTGGTAAAAAAAATGATACAGTACAATCTACAACAAGATAATACCTTACACAGAGACACATTAAATGAAGGTACATTTAACAGAGGCTTGGGCAAAGAATAAAGATAGCTAACTGCAAGGGATGCACATAGTAAGTAGACTCTAAGCCTTATAGAACATTAAAATACCACTAACTGATCTAGTCATAACATGTGAATGCTATTTGGGGTGCATTCAAATGCTGACCTGTTTTGCAATTGCAAATTCAACCATTAATAACCCCCTATAAATTCTGATCTAATGTTAGGTTAACCTACACCATGCAATATCAGCATCCCTTCTCCCCCTGCAGCTGTAGGCTCTCTGCCAGTCTTTCACTGTCAGCAGTGAGCCAAATGACAGTCTAACACCCCTAGGGCCTTCACCACATCCACTGCTCCTATAAAAAGTAGAGCCATGCTAAGTCAAATATGAGTTAATCAGAGTGCTGCTAAAATTAAACAAAATGGCCCCCGAGCTATGACAGGTTCTTCTGCTCTATGGAGTTATGCTCCACAGTATGTGACAGAGAACACTCTCCCTCTCCTTATCTCTCTCGCGATTTGACAGGGGACACCGTTCTTGGAATTGGTTGATGTAAAAGGAAGTGGGATTGATACCGTTTTCGCGAAAGCAGGGAACCCATAGCTAGCAGTGGGCTTCCGGTCAGGTAGAAGCATTATTGTTCTTTTCATTTTGTGCTTTATGAACGCTGTTCTACATTAAATATTTACGTTGAGAGTTAATTAGCGGAGCTGGGAATGACTCCTCTGGAGTCGCTTAGGACAGACTTCCTCTTTTAATTACCTCCATTGCTTCAAACACTGGGAACGCCGGGCTGTCCCTATAGCGACCGAGTCACTCGATATACCAGTAGCTTCTGCATTCAGCAACTGCAGCTTTGCCATGCCATCACAAAGCTGTTCAACATATAAATAGAGGGAATGTTTTCAGTTTGATGTGCCAGGCAGCCAGGTGTAATTGTAACCTACCATATGTCTCAGTATACATACTTACTCACTACTTAGTATGCATAGCATGACCATTACTTCATACTATAGGCTTATATCATCATGTCTTCCAGTATGGCTGAGTTTACACAGGCAGGCATAACTTTGATCTTTTAATTGGTCTTTTGACCACTAACATAAGATGTTTTTCACATTAGATATTTTACCAAGCTGATTGTATTGGTCCAAAGACCAATTATTATTATTTATTTTTTTACGGAATTTGGCTGCTTGTGTAAAGACAGCCTCTGAATGTTCAGACTTGTCAATCGGTGTAACAACTGTACAAAAACTAAAAAATGTACAATTTCGAACGAGCTGCCGCAGTAAATTGCATATCCTCTGAGAGGCTGATCAAGAGGAAAACATTTCCCTCAAGCTTCGTTACCTGTATTAATTCTCTCAACATGTGTCAATTCAGATTCATTACAGGCTGGCTAGTGTTTAATGGAAATCTACCCAATGTCACCCCCCCCCCACCACCACCCTCTCCTCTCTTCTCCGCATCCAAAGAAAAAAAGCAGGAGTGGCTTGATTTATGGGAGGTAAAGGAAATAGTTTAAAGAGCTTTCTGCCTCTCGCATAGCAATAATGTCCTCCTTTTGCTTTCTGTCAGAATGTAATTTTCCAAAAATGGTCAGATCTGGGCGCTAAATTCCAAGTCTGCCATTAATCACAGTATTTGATTATGACACACACACCTTCCCTGGAATTACGCTGGGCGGATAGTGGTGGGAAAAAAACGGTCGAGGTGCTGGGTAGCGAGTACTGAGTGAAAAATCCCTGAATCGCTTTTCCTCTCTCTCCCCTCTCCGTCAGTGCTTTGGTTATTTTTTAAATGGCCTATTAGAGGACATCACTGTCTGTTTGATCCGATCTGATATAAATATTTCATGTTTACTGTAAAACAGGAAATGTAGACATACGGTTCCTCGTGTAACGTTATACAGAGCGGGCAGGAAGAGGTGGCCGGGATTTGTAATGAAAGAGAGATTCATCAAAAACAAAGCGGTAGATTAACATAGAGGGAACAGAGCACGAATGAGGAGGAAATGGGTGAAAAGAGGGGAGAGAGGGAGCAAGAGAGTTTTAGAGAAGGGGGAGAGTTATTTGCGGCCAGTGTTGATTCGTGATCCTTATAACAAGCTTTTCTATGCTACAGTACGACACGATGAAGTAAGAGAATAAAGTGTTAAATCCCCAAATTAATAACACTTACATTTTACATTTGTCAAAAGCGTCATCATCAACCCTCATTGGTTTCTATCAACATCATTCTATACTTTGCTCAAAAAGATCACTCAAACCAGAATGTTGAGGCATATCTTGCCATCTACATTTCTAAGATCATTAAAACCAGAATGTTGAGGCACATCTTGCCATCTACATTTATTAGACTACTGTAATCGGTTGGTAAGAGGCGATGCAAATTGTTGGGGATTTTGTTCTGTAATGGACAAGAAAGATTTATCAAATGCAGATAGAGTTTATATGAATCAGCCTCCCTCTTGCTGTAATCCATATGCATACAAATTGAACTACTACTGTGGGGTTGGTAATTATTGACAACCTTCATAAAGACGAGTAAAAAAAGACTGTATAGAATACATCATTAAAATACTGAGCTATTGTATGATTCAAAAAATTGAGAAATTATATTATTTTAAACGAATATAATGACAAGAATATTTATAAATGATTGGAAATGAGCAAGATTTTCTCTCAGACTCATTAAAACATGTGTAGAATAGAATGAGATCATCTACACAACTGCTAATTCTTCTCTCTGCCACATGGCAACATGGCAGGAAATTTGCTTTAAAACAGCAATAATTTCTCTCAGCATCATGGCAAAATGTGTAGAATAGTATGAGATTGGCTATAAAACTGCACATATGTCTCTTTGCCTCATGGCAAAATGTGTAGATTTGTACGAATCTGTTACACCCCCTCCCCCTAAAAAAAAAACATCCTGCAAAAATAGATTATTCAAGCTGTCCATTGCACCGGCTCCAATCCAAGTTCCAATGCCAGGCATTTCCTTTTGTTGAATGACATGAAAATAGAGCTCTTTCGCCATGCACACTGGCGGTCGGTTTAGCATCAAAAGAAATATGGAAATGCAGAAAAGACCCCCCTACCAATTGGAAAATATGGTGGTGGATATTTGATGTTATGGGGCTATTTTGTTTCCACTGGTCCTGGAGCCCTTGTTAAGGTCAACGGCATCATGACTTTTACCCAGAACCAGGAATTTTTAGCCTAACACCTGGTTGAAACTGGTTGATCCACAAGTGGATCTTCTAGAAAGACAATGACCTCAAGCACACATGTAAATACACCCCCCAAAAATATATAATTTACCGCAAAATCAACATTTTGCAATGGCCATCTCAGTCTCTGGACTTGAACCCCATAAAAAAAAAATATGTGGTTTGAATTGAAGAGGGCACTCCATAAAACACAGACGAAGGATATCAAGGATCTGGAAAGATTCTGTAAGGAGGAATGGTCTAAGATCCATTCCGATGTGTTCTCCAATCTCATAAAACATTTTCGATAAAGGCTCAGTGCCGTGATCCACACAAGGTGAGGTATTGAAATCATTTTGACCATTATATTTGTGAAAAAATGTTATTACTTGTCAAACAAATTCAAACAATTTCTCTTAGCAATTGAGTCTGAAATAATATTTGAAAAAATAATTACCATATAGAATATAGCACAGTATTAGTATTATTTATTGTATACAGTCCTTAAAAGATATTTTGGGCCAATATTTTTGGGCCCGACTATATCCATTCCAGCCAGGTTACAGGGAGAAAAAGCAGATAAGACGCATTTGAGATAGATTACTACCAAAATGCCTGCAGATGACAGGTACAAAGCCAGTTGCCAAAGCCGGATTACAGGTGTAAAGCAGCGTGGATACAGACGCAATTTCAGGCATATCGCTAGTACAGTAACACAGGCCCCAGCTGAGATCCACAGACCAACAGCCTGACTTTTCTACATTCCAGATCCGTCTTGGTATAAATTGTATTATAGGCTATTAAATCTCTCATGTCATCCTCTCTTATCCCTAGCTTTTCTCTTCCATCTTGGTTTCTCGATTTTTGTCTGTAATGCGATTGAGGCATAGCCCTTTGTAGCATACTGTGTAAAGCAAAGGACATGCAGAGCTTTCGCAACATACGGCCAAATTAAGTGCTTAATGCTATTGTTGGACTCTGCACATTGTATGGAATGGCCGATCCAGTAGACTACTACTAATAATAATCCTACTACTACTACTGCACTACAACAACTGCTATTACTACTACACTAAAACATGTAATATTACTACTACACTACAACAACTGCTATTACTACTACACTACAACAAGTAATATTACTACTACACTACAACATGTAATGTGTACTACTACACTACAACATGTAATATTACTACTACACTACAACATGTAATATTACTACTACACTACAACATGTAATATTACTACTACACTACAACATGTAATATTACTACTACACTACAACATGTAATATTACTACTACACTACAACATGTAATATTACTACTACACTACAACATGTAATATTACTACTACACTACAACATGTAATATTACTACTACACTACAACATGTAATATTACTACTACACTAGAACAAGCACTATTACTACACTGTAATACTATATTGACTAACCAGACAATCCTATTCACCGTATTAGGAAATACTGTAAATTGTGTTGATAATAGCCCCTCTGTTTGATCCAGTACATTCTTATTTTATGATAGGTGGGGCTTTGGTTAGTCATCTTTGGCAGGTTTCGAGTTCCCCTTATAATCTCCTCCATTCTGAGAATACCTAGTCTATATCAAAGGACGGCTGCAAACGGTGTCTTTTCAGCCAAGAAAGACTGTCTCTTTCTCTTACCCTCGGTCTCTCTTAGCCCTCGTCTGTCTCTCTTTGAAACCCTCTCTCCCAATGACTGTGTAGGCCTATGGGCTCCCTCTCCCTTCTCCTCCATCAGCCTTTCCCTCAATCTTTCTCTCTTTCCACCTGTCTATTGCCACCCCTCTCTCTCTCTCTCTCTTTCTCTCTCTCGCTCTCTAGTCCCAGAGTAACGGAGGAGATGACAAGGTGTGAGCGGAGAGTCCTGGGGGTACTGAGTGACAGCTGGAGCGACACGGGCCATTGGAGACCATCCCAACACCAGCCCGTCGCTCGCATTTAGCCCTCAACCCAGCCATCTCCAGATGCTGTCTATAGCCAACTGTGCATTCAATCGCACCACAACTGCTCTCCGGGACGCCTTGAGCCACAGGCTGCAAAACAAAAGGCTGATTGGCCAAGCATCCCATTTTTCCCCCAAACTGACAGTTATCCACATTTCAATCGAACGGAACACAACGATGAGTAACATCGAGATGTTTCGAGTCGACAGAGAGGTGGGATGAGTAATGTTTGGCGCTCTAAGAAGGGAAGTCTTTCGCAGCCTTCCCTCAACTAGAGGTCAAGAGAAGAAACGTATCGGTTTAGGATCTTTTTTGTTGTTTTGTTTGAAGTAGAAGACATTAGCTGGAAGGCAGATATAACCTGTTGACATTAAGGCAGAGGTAGCTCTATGATCTATATTTTAACACACTTTTTGCCAATGACCTCCTCCCCGGCTCCTCTTGTTCATGTAATTGGTCTAACTACCACCTGTGCTGAAGAACAAAAGACGCCTTATATCCAACGTAATCCTCAGTGGTTAGCTAAATCTCCACTGACTGTTTACACATGCCAGTCTAACCGACAAGATGGTTTATAAAATGAGCGCAGGCAGAATGGAAATTACAACCAGTGACTCATAGGAGTCTTGAATGGAAACGCTTGAGTAAATGAGGGTTACAAAGTGTATTGAAAGCAGGTGCTTCCACGCAGGTGTGGTTCCTGAGTTAATTAAGCAGTTAACATACCACCATGCTGTGGGCCATGTGTGTGTGTGTGTGTGTGTGTGTGTGTGTGTGTGCGTGCGTGTCACTAGATCTCAACCCAGTTGAACACATGGGAGATTCTGGAGCGGCGCCTGAGACAGCGTTTTCCACCACGATCAACAAAACACCAAAAGATGGAATTTCTCGTGGAAGAATGGTGCCACAGCAGCATTTCACCGTATGGTCGTATTCGGCACATGTGACAAATAAAATGTGATTTGACATCCCTCCAATAGAATTCCAGACACTTGTAGAATCAATGCTAAAGCGCATTGAAACTGTTCTGGCGGCTGGCTCGTGGTGGCCCCAACGCCCCATTAAGACACTATGCTCGTGTTTCCTTTATTTTGGCAGTTACCTGTACATACATGTACAAGACTATACATACATTTATTTATAACTAGTTGATTCATGCAAAGGTGTAATTACTGTGGCGTCAGCCATAGCGATATCAAATTGAAGCAAAACTAAACTCTATATTTAGTGATTCCCCTGACATGGCGACCGTATGCCACGGCGTCTCCTGGGTGGCCTTTGTTATAGATAATCCATAATGACTCGTCACATTAAAGGGTCCCCCCAGAGACAGGGGGTACGGAAGCCTCTCCTCTGAACAAAAAAAAATACATATTTGGACACTGAAGTTTTAGCCTAACGTAGTAACTTAAATGTGGACACTGGCTGTAGGCCTATAGCTCTCACATGTAGCCTAATATCATAGTATTGCTTGCAGTAAAATTTTACAACAAATGTTGATTTTTTTTTTTCTTTCTTTCTTTGGAATAGGAGTGGAAAAACATGATTTATTTATTTCAGCATCTTGAGAGAATGCGAATGCAGTTAGTGACCGTGCAAACGTGCCGTCTTTGTCTGCTGTCACGCCTTGGTCTTAGTATTTTGTGTTTTCTTTAATTATTTGTTCAGGCCAGGGTGTGACATGGGTTTATTGTGTTGTCATATTGGGGTTTTTGTAGGCATTGGGATTGTGGCTGATTAGGGGTGTGTCTAGCATAGGCTTGGCTGTCTGAGGCGGTTCTCAATCAGTCAGGTGATCTCGTTGTCTCTGATTGGGAACCATATTTAGGTAGCCTGGGTTTCACTGTGTATTTTGTGGGTGATTGTTCCTGTCTCTGTGTAGTGTTCACCAGATAGGCTGTAATTAGGTTTTCACGTTTCGTTTGTTGTTTTTGTATTTATTTAGTTATTTCATGTATCGCTATTTTTTCATTAAAGAACATGAGTAACCACCACGCTGCATTTTGGTCCGACTCTCCTTCAACAGACGAACGCCGTTACAGAATCACCCACCACACCCGGACCGAGCGGCGTGGTAACAGGCAGCGACAGCAGGAGCAGCGAAAGGAGGAATGGACATGGGAAGACGTGTTGGATGGCAAAGGTTGTTACACTTGGGAGGAGATACTGGCCGGAAGAGATCGCCTCCCATGGGAACAGGTGGAGGCACTTAGGAGAGCAGAGGCAGCCGGAGATAAGAGCCGACGATACGAGGGAACACGGTTGGCAAGGAAGCCCGAAAAGCAGCCCCAAAAATTTATTGGGGGGGGGGCTCAGGGAGAGAGTGGCAGAGTCAGGAGTCAGACCTGAGCCAACTCTCCCTGTTAATCGTGAGGAGCAGCGATCAAAGGACTTCTGGACTTGGGAAGAGATATTGGACGGAAAAGGACCCTGGGCACAGCCTGGTGAATATCGACGCCCCAAAGAAGAACTGGAGGCGGCGAGAGCGGAGAGGCGCTGGTATGAAGAGGCAGCACGGCGACGCGGATGGAAGCCTGAGAGTCACCCCCAAAAATGTATTGGGGGGGGGGCTCACAGGGAGTATGGCGATGCCAGGTAGGAGACCTGCGCAAACTCCCTGTGCTTACCGGGGGGGCTAAAGAGACCGGGCAGGCACCGTGTTATGCTAGTGAGCGCACGGTGTCTCCAGTGCGGGTGCATAGCCCGGTACGGTACATACCAGCTCTTCGTATTAGCCGGGCTAGAGTGGGCATCGAGCCAAGTAAGGTTGGGCAGGCTCGGTGCTCAAGAGCTCCAGTGCGCCTGCACGGTCCGGTCTATCCAGAGCCACCTCCACACACCAGTCCTCCGGTAGCAGCTCCCCGCACCAGGCTTCCTGTGCGTGTCCTCGATCCAGTACCACCAGTTCCAGCACCACGCACCAGGCCTTCAGTGCGCCTCGCCTGTTCAGCACAGCCAGAGCCTTCCTTCCCTCTAGCGCTGCCGGAGCCTCCCGCCTGTTCAGCACAGCCAGAGCCATCCTTCTCTCTAGCGCTGTCGGAGCCTCCCGCCTGTTCAGCGCAGCCAGCGTTTTCCTCCTCTCCTGCGCTGTCGGAGTCTCCCGCCTGTTCAGCGCTTCCAGAGCCTTCCTCCTCTACAGCGCTGCCGGAGCCTCCTGCCTGTTCAACGTAGCCAGAGCTGCCAGTCTGCATGGAGCAGCCAGAGCTGCCAGTCTACATGGAGCAGCCAGAGCTGTCAGCCTGCATGGAGCAGCCAGAGCTGCCAGTCTGCATGGAGCAGCCAGAGCTGCCAGTCTGCATGGAGCAGCCTGAGCTGTCAGTTTGCATGGAGAAGCCAGAGCTGTCAGTCTGCACAAAGCTACCAGTCTGCATGGAGCAGCCAGAGCTGTCAGTCTGCATGGAGCAGCCAGAGCTGTCAGTCTGCTTGGAGAAGCCAGAGCTGTCAATCTGCATGGAGCAGCCAGAGTTGCCAATCTACATGGAGCAGCCAGAGCTGTCAGTCTGCATGGAGCAGCCAGAGCAGCTAGATCCGCCAGTCAGCCATGATCTTCCAGATCTGCCAGTCAACCAGACTCTTCCAGATCTGCCAGTCAACCAGACTCTTCCAGATCTGCCAGTCAACCAGACTCTTCCAGAGCCAACTACTTGCCTGAGCTTCATCTCAGTACTGGGCTTCCTCTCAGTCCCAGGCTTCCCCTCAGTCCCGGGCTTCCCCTCAGTCCCGGGCTTCCCCTCAGTCCCGGGCTTCCCCTCAGTCCCGGGCTTCCCCTCAGTCCCGGGCTTCCCCTCAGTCCCGAGCTGCCCCTCAGTCCCGAGCTTCCCCTCAGTCCCGAGCTTCGCCTCAGTCCCGAGCTGCCCCTCAGTCACGAGCTGCCCCTCAGTCCAGTGGGGTTCTGGGTGAGGACTACGAGGTCATGGTCGGCGGCGAGGGTGGACTATCCCAGGACGCAAGGGGGAGGAACTAAGACATTTATGGAGTGGGGTCCACGTCCCGAGCCGGAGCCGCCACCATGGACAGACGCCCACCCGGACCCTCCCTATGGTTTTGAGGTGCGTCCGGGAGTCCGCACCTTGGGGGGGTGGGGTTCTGTCACGCCTTGGTCTTAGTATTTTGTGTTTTCTTTAATTATTTGTTCAGGCCAGGGTGTGACATGGGTTTATTGTGTTGTCGTATTGGGGTTTTTGTAGGCATTGGGATTGTGGCTGATTAGGGGTGTGTCTAGCATAGGCTTGGCTGCCTGAGGCGGTTCTCAATCAGAGTCAGGTGATTCTCGTTGTGTCTGATTGGGAACCATATTTAGGTAGCCTGGGTTTCACTGTGTATTTTGTGGGTGATTGTTCCTGTCTCTGTGTAGTGTTCACCAGATAGGCTGTAATTAGGTTTTCACGTTTCGTTTGTTGTTTTTGTATTTATTTAGTTATTTCATGTATCGCTATTTTTTTCATTAAAGAACATGAGTAACCACCACGCTGCATTTTGGTCCGACTCTCCTTCAACAGACGAACGCCGTTACATCTGCGACATAAAAGCTGACAGTAGGCTATTTCAATCACAGAAAATACCCATCCAAGATGAAAGATTCCAAGATTTCATTTCTTTGAAAACGGTCAAACTGATATAATTTGGACATTCCACTGTTTTCTGCTGTTTTAGGGTAAGGGTTACGGTTTGGGTAAGGGTATGGGTATGGGTGTTAATGCTAAATTGTAATTATTTCACCACTATGGCCTATTTATTGCCTTACCTCCCTAATCTTACTACATTTGCACACACTGTATATAGATTTTTCTATTGTGTTATTGACTGTACTTTTGTTTATGTGTAACTCTGTGTTGTTGTTTTTGTCCCACTGCTTTGCTTTATCTTGGCCAGGTCTCAGTTGTAAATGAGAACTTGTTCTCAACCGGCCCACCTGGTTAAATAAAGGTGAAATAAATAAAAAACATATTTAAAAAGTGGGTTAAGTTTAAGGTTAGGATAAGGGTTAAGGTTAGGGCTAGGTTTAGGGTTAGTAGATGATTCGTTGAAATGTTACTGCAGATAGTCAGTAGAGCATCTACAGATGGACAATCCAAATAAAGCGTTACAGAGAGAACGTTGTCAACTAGATTCAGCTTAAATATTGATTACATTTATTCCAATGTTCTGGATTTTTTTCTTCTTCTTGGGCAACAAGTAATGACAGAAGAGAAGCTGCAGGCCTATCGAATTACAGACTAAGTTGGCTAACAAATAGCTTACCAAATGTTTTTTTTTTTTTTGTATGTTGAAAAACATCTAAAATAGGGATGAAAGTGGCCTGAGTAGGCAGAGATGAATGGCCGGACCGTGACACGTGCAGAAAGCGTTGGACACGTCAATGACTTCAGGCTACAAGTGTCTCTAATGACAATCACTGAATGTCATTACACTTTCCATGCATCAAATTGCAGGTGTACAGTACATTGTTTTAGAGGCTGGAATCATTGTAGAGTGGATCGAAACATGTGCAGGCAGCCTACTTTTTGAAGTGATTTGTTTGACAATCAGACGAAAACATCATGCCTGGTTGTCTTCATGCCACATTAAAAGGTCATACATTTTTACAGTACTGTAGTAGTGTCTTTACCTTTATGCCCATAAAGAAATGTGTTCAGGCACATAGGAGGTCCCGCACTATCTGTTAAAATATTGTTCCGCCGTCCCTGCGTTACCGGTAGTTACCCGTCATCAGACCAATCATACTGAGCAAGTGCACATGATGAAGTCACACCTATGCGCTAGGATCACACTGAGCGTGTGCAGTAGAATGATGCGAAGCGTGCTGTGCAGTGTGATTTTAGCGTCTATATCAAAGTACTGTATTAATACAGATATTTTGGGTTTCATGGCATTGCATGTGAGTATATTGTGTTGCTTATCTGAAAAATTTGAGAATGTTATTCGGTGAAATATGTCGAACACCACCGCGGTTGTTCCTTGACTTTCTTCTGACTTATCTTTGACGGCCATTAACTAAGAGGTCAAAGGCCATGAAACCGCTCTACTTCTTTAGATTATGCCTTACAAATGTAAAAAGGCTGTACAAAGACATACAGTTAGGTTTTAAACATACATTTGATTAAATCTGTCTTTTTCATTAACCTACGAAAACGGGATAATCTAGTTTTTGACTTCTGTCGTGTTTTTTTTATTTTTTATGCAGCAGGAGCCACTGACGTTGCCATAGAAACCAGGAGTGAGGTAGAAAATCACCAACCATCATTCCATTTCATTGTTCGGAGTAATGAGAAACTACACATCATTGTGAAAAGAACTATGGCGTTAACTGAAAGCTTTCTTTGAAGTCTTTTCTCAAGCCGTTTTGAGGTCCAATTTTGATTTGATTCCAAAGAATTCCCATTTTCAACCTCTCTCGAACCTCCAATATCCTTCACACCTGTCTTTCAGATGTCATTAGCTCATTTGAAAAACATGGCCTTTCAAACAGAGGCCGTAGACAAAACAACCCACGGGTGATATATGGGTCACAATAACTGGCTACAACAGGTATCAACTGGCTACAACAGGTATCAACTGGCCACAACAGGTATCAACTGGCTACAACAGGTATCAACTGGCCACAACAGGTAGCAATTTCAGAGCAATCCTTCTGAACAAGTGGACACTTGCTTATCTCTTATCTCCCTCTTTTTGCAGTCTTTTTCCAGTTCTTTCATTCACTCCCCATCCTCCCTAAGGCTACCTTCTCCTCCCCTCCTATTCTTTCTCTGCCCCCTCCCTTCCTGTCTCCCTCTTTCATGTGAGCATATGGCCCTGTGTAGCGTAATGCTAAACCACCGGTCTGACAGGCAGAGAGCGCTAGCCACCTCTGATCAAACAGGGTGAAGGGGGTTCTCGGATCATGTCCCCAGGGAACCTGCCTGTTGGGAGGCAGGACAGGGGGATGAGAAGGATGGGGAGGGGGCTGAAATGCTGAATCATAGACACGGGCAACATGCGATTGTTCATTGAGATTCTGCACTGTCCCCCTCCATCCACCAGCTATTGTCAAACCAGGCGTAAAGTAGGGCATTGTCTACGATACATACACACCGACTCAGGCGTATAAACCACAGAGCAGTCAGAAAGACACACATGGGACTAGCCTGCGGTGGTGGATTTGCAAAGCAAATCAATAGGCTGATCCTGAAACGGGCCCTTTCTTCAGCAACACTACTCGACTCACTGAATGGAGAGCAGTGTAGAGAGGGACCTGCCTAATAATTACCCCCTGGGGAGAACATGCAGTGCAGTGTAAGGGCAAGTATGCTTCGTCAATACACACTGTCGCTGCATAATACTCAACCAGTCAGTCATTCAGTGTACTATTTCTGCTTCGCTAGTGTATGAACTTGCGTTTGGAACAGGTCACAAATCCAAGCAGATACTCACTTAAAAACACCTACGTACTGTATATAACCAGATAATTAGGCAAACATAGGTTTACCTGCTAAGAAGCCGCCTTGACTTCCTGGCAAAGTACTAGTGCATAAAGATCTATTTAGAGCTAATACTCTGAAGCAAATTGATATCCTGTTATATAAGGGAGGTAAATATGGACTTTATTCAAGGATTCTGGCACCGGAGTGAGATTTTGCTTCCTGTTAATGAGGTTGTAGTCTCTGTTGGCCTCCAGGAGACCTTTTGTATTCGGGGATACAGACTCGTATTTGTACACAGCTGCCGATTCACAGCCCGATTGGTGGACTTCTTTTTGTGTAATGAACACGACGAGGGAACATTATGTAGCCCTGCCGCACTGAGTAAATTTCACATTTAATTACAAAGACAGAGAGACCTGTAGTCTCTCGTCTCGCACGAAAAGACCTGCACTGATACAGTACACACACACACACACACACACAAACTCACACAGATACCCTCAAGCTCCTAACACACACATAAACTAAATTAAATGCATGCTCTCGCTCATATTTGCACACTGATAATTACCTGCTTGCTCAGGCATACACACACAAGGACCTGCATCATCACACATGTGCAAATGCGCACACACACACAGACAGACATACAGACAGACACACAGACAGACATACACACAGACACACAGACACACACACGCAAATCGCTTTTGTAAGCCTTCGTTGTATAATGCTTCCACCCGCTGTCCTTCACTGCAGCCACTTGTGTATGGGTGCTTTTTTGTTCAGTGTTTTTCAAACAGAGTGATCGCTTGCCAGGCAATTTTTAGCTCTGGTCGACGGGTGGGGGAATTACGCAACGGACACTGTGCAAACTGAGACCCCCTGTTTCTGCTTCACACCATTGCTGGACCATGACACCAATAAAATGTTTACCAATCCTCTCTCCTTATTTCTCTCCTTTTCCCACCACCTCCCCTCCCTTCCTCTCCATCTCCCTCCTGGTCCTCTGTTGCCACGGCAGCAGTGTGAAAAAGAGGGAGCGAGGGAGGGACAGGAGAAAGAGAGGGAGGAGAGTGAGACATAAAATGCCATCTTGGTCATTTTGATAGTCAGCCTGCCTGTGGTTGTGTGTACGTGTGATTGTGTGCCTGTGTGGATGTCAGTGCGCGACTCTGCATGTGTTAGCGAATCTGTAATAAAACTTTAGTAAGAGATAGAGATGGTGAGCTTGTTAGTGAGTGGATGAGTGACTATCGGAATGACAGACAGACAGCCGAGTTAGTAAGTGATTGAGCGGTTGAGTGAGTGAGTCATAATCCCATAGGAAAGGTAACTAACTGTACAAGGCTACTAGTTAGTTTGGGCGAGTAACTCAAAACAACACACTAATGGGAAACTTTTAATACATTTGTGGTGGTATGTTGGAAGTTTCTGCGCCACAAAAAGAGTGTCTGTTGTGGATCAATGGTGTGTTGTTGTGAAGCATGGTCACACCCTTGTCAAACGTTGGAACTACACTGCGGGCAGTTTTTTCTCTGTGGTCACAGGGTCGGACGATCCTCGCTCAATATTTACTAGCTGAAAACACCAATTCAGAGAGCAGAAATCTTCCCTGTAAGGATCTCACACAAAGGAGACAGTCAGTTGTCCAGCCTAGATACCAGAAAAGGAACCTGCAGTACTTGAGTGTGTCTAGCGATTTGGGCGTTACCTGGATGACTGTTAGATGACTTACAGCAACTTTCGAGGGGGGATATCCATTACTGTATTGATCTGTTTGTATCAGTGTTGGCATCGATTTGTACTGTATATAGCTATGTGTCCACGCAAACATGTTTCTAGTATACTTGATAGGTGTCCATCCTGTATATTGCTTGTTTGTGTGTGTGTGTGTGTGTGTGTGTGTGCCAGTTTCTAGCTATATGTTTCTGTGGGTGTTACCTCTCTCCATAACCTCGCTCTAGAGAGTCTCCTCTCCCTCTTCTCTCTGGCCAATGTGTGACATCATGCCCGGGCAAGAGTGATGGCTTAGGTAAACAACAGCTATTAACGGTGGCCGGGGACGAGGAGAATCCTGGCGCACAAAAGGCTGACATTGACTGCACCACATTGGACTAATGTGAAGCGCATAGAGCACACCGTTCCAAGACTCACCTTCAATAATGACGCTGATTCATGCTCCTATTGTTATTACTGTCAGATTCGCTTTCCACCTTAAAAGCAAACAAAATCGTCTGAAACACCCGCCTGTCTCCTATCCCCTGCCCACCTACCTCCCCCTGTGCATGTTTGATTCTCGGTTACCTACGCATATGTTGCTTTCCCTTTTATGCGTCCTCTGTTGCACTCGCTTCGGTTTTTAGCTGACTACAATGGGCCTTTGAGGTTTCAGACTCTGTGTATTCTCTTTTTTTCTTGACTTCACCCTCCTGTCTTTCTCTTTACTCAGTCTGCCACTGCACTTCACATTTCTACCTTTATACCTCTGTCTACGTTTTCACTCAAACCAACTGACAGATGATAGCTAGGACCACAGAGATACAATGCATTCAGAAAGTATTCAGACCCCTTGACTTTTTCCACATTTTGTTCTAAAATTGATTAAATTATTTGTTTCCCTCTTCAATCTACACACAATACCCCATAATGACAAAGCGGAAACAGGTTTTTAGAAATGTTTGCTAATTTATTACAAATAAAAAACAGAAATACCTTATTTACATAAGTACATAAGACACTTTGCTATGAGACTCAGAATTGAGCTCAGGTACATCCTGTTTTGGAAAGGCACACACCTCTCTATATATAGTCCCACAGTTGACAGTGCATGTCAGAGCAAAAACCAAGCGAGGAGGTCGAAGGAATTGTCCGTAAAGCTCAGAGACAGCACTGTGGAAGGGTACCAAAAAATATATGCAGCATTGAAGGTCCTCAAGAACACAGTGGCCTCCATCATTTTTAAATGGAAGAAGTTTGGAACCAACACTTCCTAGTGCTGGCCGGCCGGCCGGTCAGCCAGCCAAACTGAGCAATCGGGGGAGAAGTCCTAGGTCAGGGAGGTGACCAAGAATCCAATAGAGTTCCTCTGTGGACACAGGAGAACCTTCCAGAAGGACAACCATCTCTTCAGCACTAAACCAATCAGGCCTTAATCGTAGAGTTGTCAGACATAAGCGACTCCTCAGTAAAAGGCACATGACAACCTAAAGGACTCTCAGACCATGAGAAACAAGATTCTCTGGTCTGATGAAACCAAGATCGAACAATTTGACCTGAATGCCAAGTGTCACATGTGGAGGAAACCTGGCACCATCCCTACGGTGAAACATGGTAGTGGCAGCATCATGCTGTGGGATGTTTTTCAGCATCAGGGACTGGGAGACTAGTCAGGATCGAGGGAAAGATGAACGAAGCAAAGTACAGAGAGATCCTTGATGAAAACCTTCTCCAGAACGCTCAGGACCTCAGAGTGGGGCGAAGGATCACCTTCCAACAGGATAACGACCCTAAGCACACAGCCAAGACAATGCAGGAGTGGCTTCGGGAAAAGACTTTGAATGTCCTTGAGTGGCCCAGCCAGAGCCCGGACTTGAACTAGATCAAACATCTCTGGAGAGACCTGAAAATAGCTGTGCAGCGGCGTTCCCCATCCAACCTGACAGAGCTTGAGAGGATCTGCAGGGAAGAATGGGAGAAACTCCCCAAATACAGGTGTGCTAAAGTTGTAGTGTCATATCCAAGAAGACTGTAATCGCTGCCAAAGGTGCTTCAACAAAGTACTGAGGAAACGGTCTGAATACCTATGAAAATCTTTTACATTTGTATTTTTAATACATTTAGAAAATTTCTACTAACCTGTTTTTGCATTGTCATTATGGGGTATTGTGTGTAGATTGATGAGGGGGGGAAAAAACGATTTAATCCATTTTAGAATAAGGCTGTAACGTAACAAAATGTGGAAAACATCAAGGGGTCTGAATACTTCTCGAATGCACTGTAAGTGGTGGTCCCACCTAGTTATCTTAAGATGAATGCGCTAACTGTAAGTCGCTCTGGATAAGAGCGTCTGCTAAAAGACTGAAATGTTATTGTAGATAAAACAATGTCTGGAACTGTACGTATTTATGGCTAGGACTGGTTCGATTTTGGGATATTCCTCATGGCTTTGAGGTGTTCTCAGGGGCGATGAAGAGGGGGAACGGAATGGATAATGGATGAGAGGTTTAGATTATTGGAACAAAGCTAGGCATTCCTCTTTGTCCCCCTGCCTCTCCGTGTTTCACCATAGGTAATTAAGATCACAGCTTTTATGGTTTTCTCGCTCACAATGGATAGCTCCAGAGGCAGCGAGTGCCATGCCAAATCTCAGTTGAAACCTGGCAGATCCTCATATTGTGAATAGAATACAAATGTTCGCACACATGCATACCTACATACACCCCCCCCCACACACACACACATATCTATAAAGCATGAGTATCTGACAACCAAGCCTGTCAATCAATCATACTCACAATAAAACAAGCATGCTACAGCAAGTCAGCCATTGTCAATCACAATAGGCTTCCTCCTTTACCTCGCTCTCCTTCTAGCTATTCACTAAAACATTTGTCATCCATTATCACAAATGATCAAATTGTCTATCAGGCTTTTCATATGCTGCACTTACAGTGCAATCAGACAGAAATTACATTAAAGTACATTAGAAGAATTCTTCTCTAATTTTCATTCACTTCTAGTGTACTAAATGTAAATCCTGGCACATGTGTCTTCAGAAACAATGGCAGAGCTACATAAAACACCGCACAGTGGATTGTGTGTGTAGCGAAGTTCCCTTGAACACATCGCTCTGTGCTGTTGGCTTTTAGATTGTGTGGAAATTCTGGTCATTTCTCAGTGCGTGTTAACCTGGAGAGCTTTGGGGCGAGTGGATTCAAATAGGGTTTGTCATTATCTCTCTTCTCTCACTGTCCAATCTGCAGCAAAGTCATTTTAGGAGACTGGGGGAAAGAATTGTGCAGCTCAGGAGGACATTACACATACAGTATCATGATGATAAGACATCAACACACACTGAAACAAACATACCCACATCCACTCACACATTTCTCTCTCTGAAGCACACAAAAGTCAAAACACGGATACACACACACACACACACACACACATTCATATTGCATTAAGCATATACACGTGCAGTATACTCTTAACTCATAGGTATCTGCACATGTATTCTCAACATGTAGACACATAATACAGACTCTCCCGGTCTCTTAAGCACCAACATCCAGAGGCGGAGACATAAATATTGCATGTGCTGTAACCACACACATGTATAGCCTACTCTAAACTAATAGGCCTGAACTCTCAACTTATGGGCACATACACACTCTCTCACTCTCATAACGCGTGCACCTACGCATCGAAATACTCGGAGAGAGGATGACACCATTGATTTTTAGAGGCGCCAAGAAAAACACTGAAACCAAATTCACATACGGTATACCCCTGTTGTCAAGGATCATCTCAGTGAATGGGAACGGGTTACTTTATTTACAAAGCTGTAGAGCCGCTGAGACATTTCCATCACGGAAGTGCTTCAACTTTGAGCTCTCTCTCTGGCAAAAAAAAAAAAAAAAAACCCAGCAGCATCACCTTTTGTCATGTAACAACTGCAATCATATGGGCAGACTGGAAGCGGCTTTGCCTCACTTAAACAGCTTCATCTCATCTAAAGGACGAATGAAAGTATACCTGGTATCGCTTTTCTTCATAGACCACTGCTTACCTAACAGGTTTACCAAGTAGATACTTCGAAATTGCTATTATTATATATTCAATTACTTTCTATGGTATAACAGTAATCACTTAATTCCATAGTAAGGTGCCAGTTAATTTCGGATTAACTGATTCAAGGATCACTACCGTTTGGTACCAGGTAGTTACCAATTGTGTTTAATTTTTTCAGGTAAGTATCAGAAATGATCCCTTTTACCATAGTTTCTTAGTTAATCCATACCAGGTAAGTACTATCTTAAACTGGGCTGTAATATAAAGCGCCATGGTATAACTCATGCTGTTGTGACCTTTTCATTCTAGCCATTACAAGGCTACGTAATAGAGTCGTGGCTGAATAAAGATAAATGTCGCTCAGGCCGGGGTAATGTGTCTATTATGTCCGCCTCATTTTGTTGACGGATGTAATGTGGGGGTTCTCTTAACATCGCTTAGCGTAAATGACCTAATTTTGCGCCCAGATGTGCCGCGACCCAGAACGGTGACCTAAATCGAGATCATTACAGCAAACCCAAGCAAAGATTTCCCCATTTACAAGATCAATTCTGAGCAGCACCTATACAGATCCACTGATCTTCACGTCGCACGAATGATCTGATCTCATGTGTGGCGTATGAACTTAGCACGTCCACATCTTGTAAAGAATTGATCGGTGTATGCAAGTATTACACGATTCGACTCCTGTGACTTTTTAGATTCCAGGAAATTCCAAGAAATGAAGAGAGGTAAAATGGCTTCTATTGCTGCTTCTAGAAAGCACTTGGAGTTACGCCATATACTTCTCTAGATATGATATGGTGCCCTGAATGACCTTGATGCTGCTAACCACAGACCTTTGGCGATCTCAGTCTAGATTATTATATACATACTGTATAGCATACCATCAACTAACCTTAGCCATGGGGTTTTCATAGGCTACTGACATCCCATGAGGAGATTATACATCATTTTACAAGTACTGTATATTTTCAATGACTTTCCTATCTTTATTTCTGGTGGAAATAAAGTAAGATGTTTAATTGTCACATCAATAGGTGCCGTGAAATAAAGGCATGTGACAGTCAGAATATATGGGAATCACGTGGATGATTAAAGAGGACATACAAAATGTCATAGTATAAAATGAGAGGTGCATATTACAGTACGTTTGCACAGATTATATTGATTCTACTTGCAGAACTGATCAGTTGAAGGTGACAGATATTAGATAGTCTCCTGTTGTTCTCTTATCAATTCATCTTTAAACCTTTTCATATTCTGCAAAATATCCAGTTGACTCCATGCTTGATTACCTCTTCATTTTACCTGATCATTCCATTATGTGGAAACTGTGTGCAATTACTTTTTCAATGAACCGTTCTGAGTATTTTGTAACCCCGTACAACATCAAATTAATTTTGTCTTTTTTTTAATGAATTAAACTAGATCAAAGGAAAAAGATTGGCTCCACGAACTCTATGTTCTGTTACAGCTCGATTTCATAGTTTTAGATGAAGATTAAACATCAAAACGAGATCCAAATATCCATAACCTCCATTCACACTCTTAGACACGCATTCACACACAGTTACCAAAGACAGACACTTGCTCACACACAAACAAACATATATGCCCGACACTCGCACGTCCACGCCAACACACACACACACACACGCACACACAAAACATGCAAAAACATTGGTTAAAACATCCCAGAGCAAATGACTATTCCTCATTCCGTGTGTTCCCAGGCTTAGCCTCCCCTACTCCAAAGCAAACATAGCTCATGTTTATTTATGATATGCCAATAAGGAGCACTTCAAAGAATTGTCCGGCCTGAAAAATCTCAGAGGTGTTCTCACAGCGTCTGTAAATTAGACCCATAATTCTGGAGAACCGATGCACCATCCAAACCAATCAGACAGGGTCTGCCACTGCACCAGAGAGAGTACAACCACCAAACCCACAACGATGTCCTTTGGTTGGTAGCACTTTACATTAATGAATGTGTGAAGGGTTTCTAAGTAGTTTTAATAAGCTGGTTTCACAATAGCTCGTAAAGAGTCTGCCACACTCTGAGGGAACACCACCACCACAAAAACATATTTTTCTGTAGGTTGCACTATTACATGAAGGTACCACAAATAGCTATAAATGGGTTTCTAAGTAGTTAGCTACTGGTAAGGGGTTGTGTTTAGTTAACAAGCAGATTTGTAAGTAGATAACAGCTCATAAGCGGTTTATAAGTCGCTAGTACTCTGGATATCAAGTAGCTAGTAAATGATTAACTAGAAGTAAATGAGATGGAAGTTAATAAAGGATTTATGAAGGATGTATACGTATTTCATCAACTATTCAGGACCTTCAAAATGATAAATGAAAGGGTGAAATGTTGTGATCTAATCATTTCAGTGCTTGCCAAATAGTGTGATTCTTTAAATGGTTACCGTGGTTCAGTGCATGCCAAATAGTGTTTTTCTTCTGATGCATGGCTACTGTTATGATATATTTCTTTATTAGCATATTAATGCCTGTAAGGTACACCGCAGTGTGGAACGATGCAGCCATTTCACGAGACGACTGCATGTTTTTATTCCCCTATAATGACCAGATATGTGCATTTCGATGTCAAGCCACAACTATATCCTCACCCTTGTCACATTGCTAATGGGGAGAGGAATGGGATGCAGGGGCGGTGAACACGTTTTAATACATCTCTCGCATAGATGACTGAATATCCTCGTAATAGCCCTTTCTCTGGGAATCAGATCCTCCTGCAAGGACCTCTGTTGCAATATTGAAAGGGCCTGGAGTGGAGTCCTTATGCTTTCTTAGTACCATCGCTGAGCACATAAACAGTGACGCGCAGTGATAACATTATCAATGTGGTTCGACGTTTCTCTCTGCTTATAATAGCGCATGACTTAGGAGATGAGTCAAAATTTTCGATTTTGAATCTTTGAATTTGATTTGATGAGTCATGCAATGTTCATGCAAGTTCGATGATTCATTTCTAGATGTTTTGTATGCTTTTTATGGGCAGCACCTCAATGAAAAATAATAATAATAGGTTACTCTTAAAATACTCTCGAAATGTAAATGATTGTCCCACTCTATTTGGAAGGTCATATTTCGCCCCCCTCCAAAATTCATATTGGACCGTAACACATCTTTCTCTGACAGCTAATCAATGGCTTTTGATTGGTCACTATCGCAGCTGCCAGAGTGGTCGTCACAGACCAGGCATAAAAGGGTTCCCTTGACACAGGAAATAGGTTGCAGTCAAATATCCACCTTTCAACCCACTACTGATTTACGCTCCTCTCCATTAAAATCCCTCTTTATGTCCATTACGGGAGTCTGATCCCCACAATGACTTTGTAGAGGTGACTCACAAACATTTTTTTTTATAGGTGTCGAATATTGTGTGCTAAAGGTGTGAGATCATGTCCGAATATGTAGGCCTTGTTACATGCTTTCCCACATATCAAAGTGCCGGAGTAGGTACATGTGGTGTAGAGATAGAGGTGTCAACAACATAAGTTAGGTTTCCATCCAATTGGCGACACATTTTCATGCAAATATTCAAAAATCTGCATAAAAACAATATGCGCATTTTCCCACCAGAGATGTGTTTCTATCAAACGGACTTTTTGCGATAAAAGGCTGTGGGTGATGATGTAGTGCACATAAAAAAATACTTTTGTAGTTCAATTCCCATGTACCAAATAAAAAAAATAAGTTAAATGGGTGTCCATCGCATTTTCAACTCAACTGATGGTTTTGTCACAAATTGGGTTACAGTGTATAGCGATGTACCCACTCTGGTCTTGGCACGTGTGAACTAGCCAAAAGTTTGCAGATACAATGCGGGCAGGCTACTTTACATGATGAGATTATTATGGACAAAAGAGCAAGATTATTTATATTTGTTAAAGTAGCCAAGCATCAATCATGTCACCAGTATAAGACCCTCGATATTTATTGGAAAGGAGCATCAAGATCATCACCGTGCGCTTTCACCACCCTGTGAAATTCATCACTTATTTCATCTGTTGCCTAATAAACTGCATGGTTTCCTGGGTGGTAGTGGGAGGACCACTATTACCATCATTACGTGATCCCAAGTTTACTTTGATATGATGACTATTATACTAGTATTTGTGATTTCGCTCATTATTAATTGTACAGTTTACAAGTTTCCACCTTGTTCAGCATATTTTGTTTTGTCAACATTTGGAAAGTTTACCGACAAAATTTGCTGTTTCCACCAGGCCAGTCGTGACATGTACTCACGTAAAAAAATGTTGGATGCAAGCCTGTTTACTGCTACAAATAAATGGGGCAACACTTTCCTTGTTATATTCTACAGAGAGTGTTTTGATTGGACAAGCAGATTATACATCCATGTTCCTTTACCAATGGAGCGTGGTGATAGATAATTAAGGCTCTTTTCCGTGTTGTTTTTCATTTGCCCAAAACAACCTTTAGAGATGAGAAAAGGGGTTTGCAAAGAAGCATGTTTTTCCATATCAGACCTGGGTTCAAATGTGTATTTCCTTACTTTCAAAGACATTTGAAAGTATTACAATATTTTTTTCCTGAGAAGACAAGTAGTTGAATATTGAAATGTATTTTGAAATACCCTTGAAATACACGAGTACTTTCAAATAGTTTCTAACTCAAATACACTCCCATGCATTTAACCCAGGTGTTTTAAAATAGTATTTGAAATAAGTAGTTGAAAATACTTTCAAATAGTAACCTTGACTTTTTCCACATTGTGTTAAGTTACAGCCTTATTCTAAAATGTATTAAATAGTTTTTTCCCTCATCAATCAACACACAATACCCCATAACGACCTAGAACATGTGGACATCTATAAGTACCTAGGTGTCTGGCTAGACTGTAAACTCTCCTTCCAGACTCATATCAAACATCTCCAATCTAAAATCAAATCTAGAATCGGCTTTCTATTCCGCAACAAAGCCTCCTTCACTCACGCCGCCAAACTTACCCTAGTAAAACTGACTATCCTACCGATCCTAGACTTCGGCGATGTCATCTACAAAATAGCTTCCAATACTCTACTCAGCAAACTGGATGCAGTTTATCACAGTGCCATCCGTTTTGTTACTAAAGCACCTTATACCACCCACCACTGTGACCTGTATGCTCTAGTCGGCTGGCCCTCGCTACATATTCGTCGCCAGACCCATTGGCTCCAGGTCATCTACAAGTCCATGCTAGGTAAAGCTCCGCCTTATCTCAGTTCACTGGTCACGATGGCAACACCCACCCGTAGCACACGCTCCAGCAGGTGTATCTCACTGATCATCCCTAAAGCAAACACCTCATTTGGCCGCCTTTCGTTCCAGTTCTCTGCTGCCTGTGACTGGAACAAATTGCAAAAATCGCTGAAGTTGGAGACTTTTATCTCCCTCACCAACTTCAAACATCTGCCATCTGAGCAGCTAACCGATCGCTGCAGCTGTACATAGTCTATCGGTAAATAGCCCACCCAATTTTACCTACCTCATCCCCATACTGTTTATATTTATTTACTTTTCTGCTCTTTTGCACACCAATATCTCTACCTGTACATGACCATCTGATCATTTATCACTCCAATGTTAATCTGCAAAATTGTTATTACCTCCTCCTGCCTTTTGCACACAATGTATATAGACTCTCTTTATTTTCTACTGTGTTATTGACTTGTTACTTGTTTACTCCATGTGTAACTCTGTGTTGTCTGTTCACACTGCTATGCTTTATCTTGGCCAGGTCGCAGTTGCAAATGAGAACTTGTTCTCAACTAGCCTACCTGGTTAAATAAAGGTGAAATAAAAAAATAAAAAAAGTAAAAACAAGTTTTTAGGAAATGTTTCACATTTATTACAAATAAAAAGCTGAAATACTTTATTTACATACGTAAAGACCCTTCGCTATGCAACTTGAAATTGCATCCTGTTTCCATTGATCATCCTTGATTGGAGTCCACCGGTGGTAAATTCAATTGATTGGTAATGATTTGGAAAGGCACACATCTGTCTATATAAGGTCCCACAGTTGACAGTGCATGTCAGAGCAAAAACCAAGCCATGAGGTCGAAGGAATTGTCTGTAGAGCTCTTAGACAGGATTGTGTCGAGGCACAGAGCTGGGGAAGGGTACCCAAAAATGTATGCAGCATTGAAGGTCCCCAAGAACACAGTGGCCTCCATCATTCTTAAATGGAAGAAGTTTGGAACCACCAAGACTCTTCCTAGAGCTGGCCACCCGGTCAAACTGAGCAATAGGGAGAGAAGGGCGTTGGTCAGGAAGGTGACTAAGAACCTGATGGTCCCTCTGAAAGAGCTCAAGAGTTCCTCTGTGGAGATGGGAGAACCTTCCAGAAGGACAACCATCTCTGCAGCACTTTACCAATCAGGCCTTTATGGCAGAGTGGCCAGACGGAAGCCACTCCTCAGTAAAAGGCACATGACAGCCCACTTGGAGTTTGCCAAAATGCACCTAAAGGACTCTCAGACCATGAGAAACAAGATTCTCTGGTCTGATGAAACCAAGACTGAACTCTTTGAACTGAATGCCAAACGTCACATCGGGAGGAAACCAGGCACTATCCCTATGGTGAAGCAAGGTGGTGGCAGCATCATGCTGTGGGGATGTTTTTCAGCGGCAGTGACTGGGAGACTTGTCAGAATCGAGGGAAAGATGAACGGAGCAATGTACAGAGAGATCCTTGATGAAAACCTGCTCCAGAGTGCTCAGGACCTGACTGGGCGACGGTTCACCTTCCAACAGGACCCTAAGCACACAGCCAAGACACCGGAGTGGTTTCGGAACAAGTCTCGGAATGTCCTTGAGTGGCCCAGCCCAGACTTGAACCCAATCAAGCATCTCTGGAGAGACCTGAAAATAGGTGTGCACCGATGCTCCCCATCCAACATGACAGAGCTTGAGAGGATCTGCAGAGAAGAATGGAAGAAACTCCCCAAATACAGGTGTGCGAAGCTTGCAGTGTCATACCCAATTAGACTCAAGGCTGTAATTGCTGCCAAAGGTACTTCAACAAAGTACTAAGTAAAGGGTCTGAAAACTTATGTAAATGTGATATTTCATTCATCTAAAAAAATATATATATTTGCAAACATTTCTAAAAACCTTTTTTTGCTTTCATTATGGGTTATTTTGTGTAGATTGAGGAAATAGGGCTTTCGAATAAGGCAGTAACGTAACAAAATGTGGGAAAAGTCAAGGGGTCTGAATACTTTCCGAATGCAATGTAAAGGAAATTATTTGAAAATACTTTCAAATACTTCCAACAGAAGTAGTAGATTCAGGCCACATTATTTGAAAATATTCAAATACACATAAAATAAGTATTTAAATAACAAATACTCAAATACACATGTATTTGAACCCAGTTCTGGTCCTTATGGATGATCCCTTTATTTGATTTATAGCTCATCTCTCTCTTTCATACGGCAGGGGGATTGGCTGGACAAGTTTGCCCGGACAGACATACATTTGCCAGAAGGCATTGGCTGTGCTCCAATGATTTAAAACGGCTCTCTTTCCTCATCATCTTCCTTCATGAACTTAGGTCTCAAAGTGCATGAGAGCAATATGGTGGATGAAGCCGGTCCATTACCTTCACCAATCATTGGTCCTGAAGTAGACAAGTAAAAAGTAGTCATTAAATGTATTGGGAAATGGCCATTGATTTCCCCCCAGTACCTTCGGCCTATAGAGATGAATGCCTTCCCAAGGCCAGTAACGGTGAGTGTGGGACGGCCCGGTAGAGCCTTGGGAAATCAGGCCGTAATTAAAGAGTCCAAGGCCCCTCCACCTGACGTAACCAAGGCGAAGAGCTGCCTCATTACTGGGTGGCGATGTCATTGCTGGTCCCTCCTTGTTAGTTAGTAAATACCTTGCCAGTGGATACTGACCAGTGGATACTGTTGGGGAAAAGAGGTAGAGGACGAACGAACATCACAATTTGGTGAACAATTCAGTGTTTGGTGAACACTGACCTCAATAACTAGCTTGTTAGCGATTAGCTACCATGTGTGAACTGTGCTATTGTTGGTGAATGTTAGTTGGACAGAGACATTTACTGAGTAATGGCTGTGCTACCAAGCTGAGACATTGATGCTTGTCGAATGCTGATGGAAAGACCCTGATAACTGAACCACTTTTGCACATTCACAATTAAGCTTTTGTTGTTACTGACTATTAATGCAATCAGAGGTCAGCGAACAGCTGTTTTTTCGTATGATTCCCTAATAAAGCTTGACATTTTTCTATACCCACAAAAGGTAACTATGACAACAGTTCAAATCTAAATGTGGCTTCTTAACTCTACCACTCAGTGTGGTTGATTTATTCCACTCTACAGCACCCAACACACAAGTAAACTAAGCAAATATTTTCCACAAAGATCTGACAGTTGCAGATCAGCAACCTTTTGAAACTGTAACCAACCACGTAACAAGGCACTGACTGAACAGCAACCATCCCAAACAAAGACTTCAAGAAGACCTTTGCACTTGACAGTGATTGGGATCCTATAGCATTGATCCTTTGTAATAGTGAACAAAACAACATCGGCCTGAATAACAAGGTCAATCACCCTTAGGCTTGGGCTTTAATGCTCAAGGGCGATCACTGGCCAAGACCCCTGACACTAGCTTTATGATGCTTGAACTAACAAGAGCCTTTGAGAGGAATGTTTGCAGAAATGTGAAAGAATCCAACAGCCCTGTGCTGGATTCAATTGGTTTTGGCAGAGAACTCGAGATAACATCCTGAAAGGGGATCCATTCACTGAGTATTTTGCTTCACTGCAGGTGTCCTTGACAAAGCTCAAAATACAAATATGCTGGTTGATTGTCATCTGCTATAGGCAAAACCATTTAAAATGTGAGGAATGACTCATTTGAATACACAACTACACCCCGTACTGACTCACAGTCTTTTAAAATCCATCTCTTAAAGGCCCAGTGCAGTCAAAAATCTGATTTCCCTGTGTTTTATATAGTGCCTTCAGAAAGTATTCACACCCATTTTTTCCACATTAAAATGGATTTGTAATTTTTTTGTCAATGATCTACACTAAATACACTGTAATGTCAAAGTGGAAGAACAATTCTAACATTAGTAAAACATTTATGAAAAACAAAACACTAATATATCTTGATTAGGTAACTATTTAAACCCCTAAGTCAATACATGATAGAATCACCTTTGGCAGCGATTACAGCTGTGAGTGATTCTGGGTAATTCTAAGAGCATTCTGCACCTGGATTGTGCAACATTTACCCATTATTCTTCTCAAAATTCTTCAAGATCTGACAAATTGTTTGTTGATCATTGCTAGACAACCATTTTTAGGTCTTGCCATGGTTTTATAAACAGACTTAAGTTAACACTGTAACTCAGCCAAATATTCACTGTCTTCTTGGTAAGCAACTCAAGTGTAGATTTATGTTTTAGGTTATTGTCCTGCTGAAAGGTGAATTCATCTCCCAGTGTCTGGTGGAAAGCAGACTGAACTAGGTTTTCCTCCACAATTTTACCTGTGCTTAGTTTCATTCAGTGTATTTTTTTGCACTGAAAAATTACAAACATACCCATAACATGATGCAGCCACCACTATTGCTTGAAAATATGTTGAGAGGTACTCAGTAATGTGTTGTATTGGATTTGCTCCAAGCATAATGTATAAGAGCACAAGGCGAGACCCAGATGCAGACACGGGAGGCAGATGGTTTTGAGTGTTTGATATTTATTGTATCCAAAAGGAGTAGGCAAGAGAATGGTCGTGGACAGGCAAAAGGTCAAAACCAGTTCAGTGTCCAGGAGGTACAGTGTGGCAGGCAGGCTCAAGTTCAGTGCAGGCAGGCTCAAGGTCAGGCAGGCAGGTACAGAGTCCAGAAAACAGGCAAGGGTCAAAACCAGGTGGACTAGTAAAAGAAAATAGAAAAGGCAAGCGCACGGGAAAAACACGCTGGTTGACTTGGAACATACAAGACGAACTGGCACAGAGAGAAAGGAAACACAGTGTTATATACACCAGGGATAACAAGAGACACCTGGAGGGGGTGGAGAGTGACATAATGGGAGGGGGTGGAGAGTGACATAACGCTTCGAATGCAGGACAAAAAGTGAATTGCTTTGCCACATTGTTTGCAGTATTACTTTAGTGCATTGTTGCAAAAAGGATGCATGTTTTGGAATATTTTATCCTGTACAGGCTTCCTTCTTTTCACTCTGTCAATTAGGTTAGTATTGTGGAGTGAGTACAATGTTGTTGATCCATCCTTAGATTTCTCCTATCACAGCCACTAAACTCTGTAACTGTTTTAAAGTCACCATGTTCACCATAGTGAAATCCCTGAGTGGTTTCCTTCCTTTCCGGCAACTGAGTTAGGAAGGAAACCTGTATCTTTGTAGTAACTGGGTGTATTGATACACCATCCAAAGTGTAATTAATAACTTCACCATGCTCAAAGGGATATTTCAATGTCTGCTTTTTAATTTAAACCCATCTATCCAGATATAGGTGTCCTTCTTTGCGAGGCATAGGAAAACAAAAAAATTATAATTTTATCAATTTTAAATTCTGGCTGTAACAACAAAATGTGGAAGAGGTCAAGGGGTGTGAATAGGTACACCCATCTAGTCCTAGGTCAGATCGCCCTTTGCCTCCAGAACAGCCTGAATTCTTTAGGGCATTCTACAAGATGTCGGTACATTCATGCTGCGTACAGCCAGTTCCATCTCGTCTGAAAGATGCTCTATAGGGTTGAAGTCTGGGGACTGCGCAGGCCACTCAAGTCAACTGAACTTACTGTCACGTTCCAGGCAATGTTTTTCCAATCAATTATCCAGTGTTGGTGATAACGTGCCCACTGGAACTGCTTCTTCTTGTTTTTTAGGTGAAAGGAGTGAAACCCGGTGTGGTCGTCTACTGTGTGTTCCGAGATGCAGTTCTGCACACCACTGTTGTACTGCGCCGTTATATGTCTGTTTGTGGCCCGTCTGTTAGCTTGCACGATTCTTGCCATTGTCCTTTGACCTCTCTCATCAACGAGCTGTTTTCGCCCACAGGACTGTCGCTGACTGGATGTTTTTTTGTTTGCGCACCATTCTCAGTAAACCCTAGACAGTGTTGTGCGTGAGAAGCCCAGGAGGGCGGCTGTTTCTGAGATACTGGAACCGGTGCGCCTGGCACCGACAATCATACCCTGCTCAAAGTTGCTTAGGTCACTCGTTTTGCCCATTCTAACGTTCAATTGAACAGTAACTGAATGCCTCAATGCCTGTCTGCCTGCTTTATATAGCAAGCCATGACCATGTGACTCACTGTCTGTAGGAAGGAGACACATTCTGTCTCCTAAAGATGAACGTACTTTGGTGCGAAAAGTGCAAATCATCCCAGAACAACAGCAAAGGACCTTGTGAAGATGCTGCAGGAAACAGGTACAAAAGTATTTATATCTACAGTTAAACGAGTCCTATATCGACATAACCTGAAAGGCCGCTCAGCAAGGAAGAAGTCACTGCTCCAAAACCACCATAAATAAAAGCCAGACTAGGTTTGCAACTGCACATGGGGACAAAGATCGTACTTTTTTTGGAGAAATGTCCTCTGCTCTGATGAAACAAAAATAGAACTGTTTGGCCATAATGTCAATCATTATGTTTGGAGGAAAAAGGGGGTGGCTTGCAAGCCGAAGAACACCATCCCAACTGTGAAGCACGGGGGTGGCAGCGTCATGGTGTGGGGGTTCTTTGCTGCAGGAGGGACTGGTGCACTTCACAAACTAGATGGCATCATGAGGGAGGAAAATGATGTGGATATATTGATGCAACATCTCAAGACATCAGTCAGGAAGTTAAAGCTTGGTCACAAATGGGTCTTCCAAAAATGGACAATGACCCCAAGCATACTTCCAAAGTTGTTGGCAGAATGGCTTAAGGACAACAAAGTCAAGGTATTGGAGTGGCCATCACAAAGCCCTAACCTCAATCCTATAGAAAATTTGTGGGCAGAACTGAAAAAGCATGTGTGAGCAAGAAGGTCTATAAACCTGACTCAGTTACACCAGCTCTGTCAGGAGGAATGGGCCAAAATCAACCCAACTTATTGTGGGAAGCTTGTGGAAGGCTACCCAAAACGTTTTACCCAAGTTAAAAAATGTAAAGGCAATGCTACCAAATACTAATTGTGTATGTAAACTTCTGACCCACTGGGAATGTGATGAAAGAAATAAAAGCTGAAATAAATAATTCTCTACTATTATTCTGACATTTCACATTCTTAAAATAAAGTGGTGATCCTGACTGACCTAAAACATGGAATTTTTACTAGGATTAAATGTCAGGAATTGTGAAAAACTGAGTTTGTATTTGGCTAAGGTGTATGTAAACTTCCGACTTCAACTGTACATGAAAAAGGTAGTTTCACCTCACTATCTAACAGAGCTCAAGAAGATTTCAAAATTCCAAAAAGGTGTCAACAAAGACAAACTGCAATGAAGAGGACACCGTGGGAATGCTAGCAGCTGCGTTTTTTGTCCCCACTCTCTCGATTTGACTGCAATGCTGACATTCCAGCACCTAGGAAGGCTCTAGAACTCTATATTTGTAACCTCTGCCACTGGCCGACTGGGACATCCTTTACTGCCGTCATCGAGGATGTGACAAATTGCTAAACAAAATGGGGCGATCCGATCCACCAATAGCAGGGTGACAAAACCCAGCTGAGGCTGTCCCACGAGGACATGCTTTGACCCAAACGCCTGTCCTGCTCCACTGTCCTCCGCCTTCCACCCAGCCGATAGTGCTTCTTGGTGTGTGTGTGTGTGCTCGTACACCCTCTCTGTCTGCGTGTTTGTTTAGTGGCAGTGTGTCTGCAACATGTGCTGACCCCTGTGTGTGCTGCAGAGCCTGGAGAGCCAGCAACGTGCCGCAGTAGAAGCAGCATCCTGCTCCAGTGAGCAGCTTTGACTAAGGTTTGAACGCTGCACACACACACACTCCAGCTAAGGTGCTCATCAGTTGAGGTAAGGCCACCACGCATATAATCACTCCAACCTAATCTTAACCTACTAATCACTTACCATGACTGATATTAGCTATCGGCGCCCTGGCAGAAGTTTCAGTGATGTATCATTTCTTTCTGGCTGTGAATTTGAACCTCTTTATTTAGCGTGAGACGGTACTTGGAACGTGTTGCCAAGGTTGAGAAGAATAGATGAGTTCAGAGAAATGGTTTGTTTTTTTGTTGTTGTTGAGGAAAACAATTGATGCCCATCCAAATGAGTTCCTAGCAGCACACAATCTGGAATTTTTAAAACATTCATGCACACTTGGCTTATATCCACCTGGTATCAATTTCAAACACAGAGCTGTTGTATAAGAATGTAAATGCAGGTTGCATTGTAGTTCATCCCAGATTGGCACTGACGTATGGGTGGATGAATCAGCATAAATCTCACTGACATATATCACTATGAATGGATCAACAGAGTGGTGTTCCGTGTGACGGACAAAAAAATCCTCAGCGATAAACAAAACAGAATCTGATCGCTAACGTGACTCACCGTCACTGAATGATTGCATTGTCCAAGCTCGTATAACTGTCATTAAATCAACATAAAGCCATTCGATTACTGATGATATCCAGATCCGACGCTGACCTCAAAAACATATATTCCGTAGCGTCAACATCCGAAACGTCAACTCTGCAACCAGAATAAAAAGGGCAATAGATTGACAATCCATATTCAAGTCTTAAGCTATTGTACAAACCTCCCGGGCAACTTTTCCCGGGCAAGACTTATGTCCAGAGGGAGAAAAAACAAAACAAGTAATGTCCCACCAAGTGATTTACTGTAAATAGGGGTGATTTTCCTCCGTCTAGCTCAAGCAGAATATTAATATGGCTTTCCAATTAACGACCATGACCCTGTGGGTGTTCCCTGGAAAGTGATAGAGGTCTCAGCACTACAATATAGAGAGCTCTGCAGAACTAGGAGGTGTCAGTGAAGTTGGGATGAAAGGGCACAAAGACAAATGATCTTAATCGTATCATACACCACGGTTACTTATTGGAGGAAATAGCCTTCTTGATGCTTCCTTGAAATTCTGTCGGTGTAGATTGACCATCTATTGATAGACCTTGGGGAATTTAATTCTGTGGGACCATCAATTACTATCCCAGGGTTAATAGTATACTGTACCTGTAAATTGTATGAGCATAGTCCTGCTGCAATGTGGACTATTTAGCATTTTCTTTTTACAGTCGGATGTTACTCTGTATGAAATACATGCTGCTGTGTTTTCCTATGGTAGCCTAGTGAAGTGGTAAGCACTCAATACACATGTATGGAAAGTGTAGACCATCAATGTAAAGTGTAGACCATCAATGTAAAGTGTAGGCCTTGCTTTGGCACACACAGTACACAAAAAGGCACATACGCACCAGGGTTGGGGGATATACATTTCAAACATTTAACAGACACTCATCCAGTGCGACTTACAAGTAGTGAGCTGATACATTTTTCATACTCGTCCCTTCGTGGCAATTAGACCCACAACCCTGGCATTAAAATCACCATGCTCTACCAACTGAGCCACACAGGATCTACTCAAATTACAGTTCAATAATGGAAAAAAAGGTTGTTTATTTTGCATGACTTGATAAACTGAATAAACTGAAAAGTAGAAGCTATTCATTTCAAAAAGGTTATACATTTTCTGAATTTTTGTTATTCAAATCACTTCCTGAATTGACTGCCTTCAATTTCGAATTGAGCCCAGCCCTGATACACACTCACACAGCTTGAGAGCTTGTACATCAACACACTCCATCAAACACATTACTTAAAAAAGGAACACTCATATACTCAACAAAAATATAAACGCAACATCCAACAATTGAAAAGATTTTACCGAGTTACAGTTTATATAAGGAAATCAGAATTGAAATATATTTATAAGACCCTAATCTATGGATTTCAAATAACTAGGCAATGGTGTAGCCATGGGTGGGCATAGGCCCACCCACTTGGCAGCCCACCCACTGGGGAGCCAGGCCCAGCCAATAAGAATGGGTTTATCGCCACAAAAAGGCTTTATTACGGACAGAAAAACCCGCAGGTGAAGACGCTGGATGTGGATGTCCTGGGCTGGTGTGTTGTGAGGCCGGTTGGATGTACTGCCAAATTCTCTAAAACAACATTGGAGGCAGGTTTTTATATTATTATTTTTTAAAATGTTTACCCCTTTTTCTCCCAAATTTCGTGATATCCAATTGGTAATTGCAGTCTTGTCCCATCGCTGCAAGTCCCATACGGACTCGGTAGAGGCCAAGAGCCATGCGAGCCATGGGTCCCCCGGTTCTGGCAGGGTGCGACACAGCCCGGGATCAAACACGGATCTGTAGTGATGCCTCTAGCACTGCGATGCAGTGCCTCAGACTGCTACGCCACTTGGGAGGCCCTGTAGGCAGCTTATGGTAAAGAAATGAGCATGAAATTCTCTGGCACAGGGAATGGTGGACATTCCTGCAGTCAGCATGCCACTTGATCACGCCCTGAAAACACAAGACATCTTTTGCGTTGTGTTTTGTGACCAAACTGCACATTTTAAGTGGCCTTTTACTGACCCTAGCACAAGGTGCACCTGTGTAATGATCATGCTGTTTAATCATCTTCTTGATATGCCACACCTGTCAGGTGGATGGTTAATATTGGCAAAGGGGAAATGCTCACTAATAGGGGTGTAAACAAATTTGTGCACATCATTTGTGAGAAATAAGCTTTTTTTTGTGCGTATGGAACATTTCTGGGATTGCGTTTATATTTTGGTTCAGTATAATTGCATAAGCACATTGCATTGAGGACACAAACATACCAGTATAATTCTCTACAATCATCCACCTAGTATCTCAGGAGCATCATTCATCAACACTACTGCCTCACTCACATGTAGATACGTCTTTCTCACACACACACACAGAGAGAGACAAACACACCGACTAAATCGTCTACCCTTTAAATCGAGAGCATTAACACAAACTCGCCACTATAATCAAAAATAAGGGAGAGAAGACTTAAAAGGAAAATTCCACCCCATAACTATCTTTTGTTATTAGTCCATTGTTGACATCGTCCCAAAATGTTTTGCTTGTCAGCACAAGTTTTCAAGATATACAACTTTCAAAACACAGAAATCATCCCAATATGATGCTGCGTTTTAAGAAAATGTTCACTTTTGAAATGAATAGCTTCTACTTTTCATTTGATTGAGTTCATTCAAAATATACAACCTTTCTTCGATTATTGAATTGTACTTCCTGTTTACTTCCTAAATTGACTGCCTTCAATGTTCCTTTAACAGGAGGCAAGGTGCCTGTAGACACACAATGACGTACTCACACACCAAAAGAGAGGGGAGAGAGAGAGGAATACTCACAGAATGAATCAGACGACACCAGGAGCCGATATCAAAAGATTCCCGGGGGATGCAAGCCGGCTTAGTCCTGGCAGGAAGTAGGATACCCCACGGATAACAGGAACGGAGAGAGAGGAGTAAGATCCGAGAGGAGGGGGAGGGAGGGGTGAAGAGAAGGGGGGTCAGGGGTCTCTGGGTTTGAAGTAGAGGTTTAGAAGGATTTTCTATGTTTTCTTCTTGATATGGTGATAAGATATAGTCTGGGGGGGGAAACCTATATAGGAGTAATGTCCAACCCCTAGGGATGTCCTTTACTAGGAAAAGATTCCCTTCGGGTGGAAAATGAGGATTTTTGTAGGGGAGAGAAAAATATCCAACAGCAGTGGGAAAGGGGATGCAGACAAAATGGAAAGGGAAGTCTCTCACTTTCTACCCTGACGGAGCAATGAAGAGATGGCAGGATGAAAGAGTGTGTTGCTGCTAACATATATAAGAGCTGGGGAGGGGAAAGACCATTCTGTTTCAATTGGGAAAAAACAACCGTTTCTCTCTCCTGCCTTCCCTTTCGGCAAACGGGCAAAGGCCTTCCTTGCCTCAACCAGAACAGCCCTCAAAAAGGATCTCGTTCCCGAGATTAAAAAGAGGGGGGGGGGGGAGAAACTAACTAAATTAAAGAGGAAGGCGATAATGACGTGTATCTGTGGCACCTGTTCCCCTCTCGATTTCGGTTCCCTCTCACTCGTCCTCTCTCTGTATATATATCTCTCCCACCTGACTGGCAAGATTAAGGCATATAAATGATAAATTATCTTAATTGGCCCCGATTGTGGCGACAGTCCAATCTTTCAGTCACTAGTTTCTCTCTCTTTCCCCCCCTCCCCCTCCCACCTCTTGCACTCTCGCCTGAGGAACAACGAGGAAGGCAGTGCAGAGAATGCCAATGACACTGGTGGGTGTCAGTCTAAGAAGGTTGGGATCCTACCGTTACCCCACTATCTGACTGAAATGGCCCCCTTATCTTTACCCAGAACCCCCCCCAACTCTATCCATCCACCTGCCTAACCTTCCCTACGGATTCTCTCCCGTCTCTCTGCTCTCCTGTCTCCTCTATAACCGGGCTTCTGCAAATATCAGCCTGACTCTTAGCCTCACTCTCTCTCTCACTTTGATCTTTTTAGATTCTCTACACCTGTTCCCCACTTGACTCCCTTTCTTTGTTACTCTTTTTCTTTAACCAGACTTTTTTTTTTAAATAATTTAAAAACTAATGTCTTTGTTTCAGATGTCTTTTGCACCGGTAGGGCCAGAAGAATTGCATGCTGCCTCTTTGATTAAGCCAATGATAATTACTCAAAAGCAAAAACTGAAACGATGGCAATATGAGAGAAGAGATGGGCAGATAATAACCTAGTTGCAATTTCAAATTCTCTCCCAGTTCTGGGTACTGAGAGTTAATCCACTGCTTTGTAGATCACAGCATGATACAAAAAGTATTTACGTTGAACCAAGATTACCTGGAACGATAATTCACCTCGTGTGAGACATCCTGCCACAGAATCCTTGGCAGGAAATTCTTGGGAACCGATGGGCTTTCCTGTCTTTTAGTTCTCACATCCACTTGTGTGAAGCTGTATCACACAGAAAAAAAAATGGCACCAAGTCCGCTCTTCATTCAACGTGGCAGCAAATGGAGCGGGTTGCCATAGCACCCCCCCAAAAGAAATCCAGCTTGATGCAAAGTCTTTAGGTGTGAAGGACGCTGGGTACTCTAGAGGTTATCACACAGAAGAGTGGCCCCGTGGAGGGAAGTGTGGCCCTTGGCAGGGCAGGAAATGGACACCATGTGGAAAAGTCTCCAGGGGTGATTTGGAATCTGTAATGAAAGGGAAAGGGAGATTAAGAGGGTAGAATAGAGAGCGAAAGAGTGTAATTACACTGACGTCTTGCATTTCAACGTCATATATCCACAGCCATTATTTACAGTATGTCTCCTAGAAAATGCAATGTAAAAAATGAAAAAAAAAAAAAAAGCTAATGTGATTTAATCTTATTCCATTTAATTATCAAGGGACCATGCTCAACTACAACATCAATTTCCGTAGAGCTTCATAGCAGGCACAGTCACCCGTCAACATAAAAATGACCTTTGCAGTTGCGCATACTATGACCTTCCATCCAATTAAAATAATGCATAGTTCAGCGGACTTGAATGTAAACACCACTTGCTCAAATCAGGAATGAACGATGGTATAACTTTCCCGCCAACTTAAAACGATAAAGGTTACTAGCTGTGGAACTGGTTACATAAACGTTTTAAGTTGTGGGAGGCATTTTTACCATTTTTTTTTTTTACAGCGTTTAGTATCTCTCACTAATGTCTCTTTACAATGCAGTACATACATGTCTGCTCTTCTAAGTGTAACGTCGACATTTACACATGCATCTGCTGCAAACGAACACTCCCTAAATGTTCCCTTACTGTTGTTATTACATTCCCAGCGCGGTCATATCAGAAACATTACCACCAAGGGCGTTCGTTTCAGAAAACGCAGAGGCTGGTCGGGGGGGGGGGTCAAAAAATAAATAATGTAACACGTGTTTGTGCAGCCACAGCGGTGGACATAGGAGATGATCCGTAGCGGTACGCTCCGTAATATTCCACCAACGTTTTAGTAAAACAATTGCTTAACGTTAGTTCCCTTTACCTAACGCCATCAGTGGCAGCTGGAGCCGAACAGCCGCAGCTTGCCTGCCATTGCGGGGGATGGTGGTCAAGTGGCCTCTATGATCCCCATGATGCTACCGGTGAGCGGCTACACTCCGCTTTAGCACTTAGATCTACCCGGCATCACCACAACACTCCAGCCGAAAGTGCATCTGCAGAGTACAACAAACTCCAATGTACCGATTGGGGAACGAGTTCTATCTGTGGATGTGGATGCTTTCAATTCTTGTGAGACAGATCGACAGATGTCAGAGTGTGTGAGAACTGAAAGTGTGTGTGCTGAGTAGGTGTTGGGAGTTGGGAATTCATGTGACGGTGAACGATGATGGCAGGCAAATTAGCTGGATGCAGAGAAAAGCTACAGGCAAAGGATGCCCCTTATAACAGATCTCAGATCCGCTCTTCCTCACCCCTGCTCTTACCATAAACCATCCTGAGATGAAAAACAAACTGGCCCTGGATCTGTGCTTACAGGCAACTGCAATACGAGTATGAATGGCTTTCCAGTGGAATACACACAGTTTGAGCCTTTTAAACATGAGTAATGTCCCCTAAGCATTGTCTGATTTATCTCTGTTTACATCATCTGGGTTATAAATTGAGGCCCAGACAAAAGAAGTGCTGGTTTGCTCTGATATCATCTCAACTCTATTTCAATGTAATTTATAACTTCTGTTTCCAATCCCATGAGTCATTGTTTTTAAAATCACAGTTCTCTCCTTTTTTTCCCCATTATTCGCTAGGCTAGGCTTCAGGTTGTTTCAGTGGCAGGCCATCTTTGCATCTTTCTACGCTAAAGCACCATGCACTGTATGTCTCAGAATGGAGAAACCTGTGGAACGGCCAGATGGCAAAGCAGTGTGTTTGTGTGCTTGTGTCTGTACCCCTTTGTGCATCTGTGTTTTCCTGGTTGTTTAAGAATAAGTGTGTGTGTGTGTGTGTGTGTGTGTGTGTGTGAGTGAGTCAGGCTGTGTTTGTATGTGCACGAGAACCCACAACATCCCCTGGGGTGTAGCTATAGTGTTATTGAACAAACACCGGCTTGTCATTGCTGTGTTCTATCCCCGAATGCCCCCTGCTATATATATGGCACAACACTACCCTGCTTCAGGTGTTTACACCAATGCAACAACCAAACCTACCATCACTCCATCACACAGAGTGATGGTGATATCAGTAGCAGAACACAGCTTGTGCTATTATCACCCTCAATCACCCAGAGTGACTGCTAGCATCAGCATACAGCCATACATTCCTTATGGCTTTTCAGACACTGACAAAAATATATTGGGGTCAGTGGAACTGTGGTGATGGTAGTGGTGAATGGTATGGGGATGTCATGGAGATGGAGTAGGGGTGAGAGAACTGGGGGGGGTTGTCTGGACAAATGGGGATGGCGGGGTAGTGAGCAACATTTTTTTTTTGCAGTGAGCAACGTTTTTTGACCCAAAACTCCATGGTTTAGGTTGCATGTCAGTTGACGTCCAGTTTCGTTCATATGTATCCGCCCTCGATGGACGGCTGGGTGGGTGACAGTGGGAATGAGTGATGTGAGAAACAAGGGAACGAGAAAGAGGAGGAGAGGAAAAGAGGGGAGCGAAACAGAGTAAGGTGATAAAATGGCTGATGGATGACAGTAGTCGATTTGGATGAGGGGTGATTGATGAGAAACAAATGGACAAATACCGACGGTCGAGATAAAGACGTGACAGAAAAAAAGGGAATGAGAGAACGGGAGGAGAAGAAAAGGGGGAGAAAAGAGGAGGGAAAAACCACACTCACCCATCTCAGTCCCCTCTCCATGGGCGAACGAACGGTTGCCCCTGCGAGATTAGCGGTTGCCACGGAGAGCGAGTGAGGGAGTCTCAGCCAAATGGACAGCTATAATGAGCATGTGCACCAGCGCCGGGAAAAAGTGGAGATAGAAGGGGAGGAGGAAGGGGGAAAAGAGAGAGAGAGAGAAAACAGAGAGAAGAGCAGAGGAGAAACACTACGACCCCATCAGGACTGTGTCCCTTAAGCCTTTCTTGAATTCCCAAAAATCCGTCCCATCCAAATCCCCTTTTCCAAACAGAATGATAGATCACTTTCTTTCCAAGAGGCAACCACAGCTCCAGAGTCTGACAGGCAGACAGATACACACACTCCCTCTCAAATACATGCAGGGCAAACGCTGTCACAATGACACCCCGAAACGGCTCCCCAGGCTGTCACAAGAAGAGAGAAATTGCCCTCTTCCTCTCTGTGCCTCTGTGGTGCTCCTCTTGTTCATACGGACCAGCCCATTTAGAGATGAGTGAAAGCCGCGTAATTGCTCCTCTGTTCCCAGTTCTTTTTGACTCCTCTCTTTTCTATCTAACACCTCTCTTCCCGTTGTTCCTCCGCATTGAGCACGCTGTATTTCCACAGTGTGTGGCTAGCGAAGGAACTGACTGCAATCACCAGCAGCAAGCTCTTGCTCGCTCCCTCTCTGCATCTCAATACCTCTTCAGCTCTCTCCAATTCAACCAGCTCTCTCTCTCTCTCTCTCTCACTCACTCTCTCTGTCAAATATCAACTGGCTGCCACCCTTTCATCCCCTTCTGTCAATCAAGGATACATAAAATAAACATCAGCCAGTCTCTCTCGCTCGCTCTCACACACACACGTGCCTGTGATGGATTCTCTCACATGGCCATTCATCTTCCTTATGTTGTTTAACCACGTTTGTTTGTGTCACACACAGGCAGGCATATTGTAACATACTCACACAGTAACACACTGACATACAGATGTAGGATCTTAATTTGATCATCCTGTTGCAGGAGAATGTTTCTACAACGCAGGAAATGTAAAACTTGTCGTGTATGAGGTTTAAAAAGGTTTCAAATTTCTTTGAAACTTTGACATTTCTGACTTTTCCCTTACGAAAAGTGTATCAACCCCTACAAAAATGTACATTCATTATAATCCACATAATAATTCACATTTCCTGTTGCTGCAGGATTATTTTCCTGCTGTAGAAAACTGGCTCAAATTAAGATCCTACATCTGTAGAACTACACAAATTCCATGCACAAACAAACACACAGGCATATCAATGTCTATCCACACACTACAAAGCTCACCATATTCTGTTTATGAGTCACAGGAACAAAACACACATACTGTACACACATGAATACACAAAACACACAAGCTATGTGGTTAAACAACATAAGGCAGATGAATGGCTACAGGAGAGAATTCATCGCTGAGGACACGTGTGTGTGTGTGTTCAGCAGTAGCACCCAGTGAGGGTAGAATAGAGTAAAAAGGAATGCCTGATCACAGGGGGAGACAGGGCTCATAAACCTGCCCCACTGGAGTGTTTACGTACCGTCGTCCCTCATAATTAATGAGACTTTTCCTTTTTTTGTCCTCTCTCAATGCAGAGCCCCCTGGGTCATGGTGTATTGGTACTCCCCTCCCCTCTTTGTCACCCTCTTACACCCCCCCCACACACACACACACACACACACACACACACAGCCTACACTACACAAACAGAGTCACATAGGCTATAGGAATCACAATAAAGCATTCGATATGGAGAGCTCCCTAAATCAATGGTACACACATCTCGATATCCATTTTTATTTGGTCGGGAACTAGTCACGGCGTGTGGCTGCCACTGGGTGCTTAAGACACAGCAGGAAATGAGAAGCACTCACTGGGACGTTATTGACATAGAGAACATGGCTAGCTCCAGATCTTTATATGAGATTAGGACAAATGACAGGGAGAGATAAAAGCAAGAAAAACTGAAAGACTGAGGAAATAAAATGGGGGGAAATTGAATGTGAAGTGACGCAAATTGAGTCACGACCGATCACGAAATCAATACTGCCTAGATATTCAGAAGGATGAAACATGACCGGGAATGTCTAGTACATCAGAATAGAAACTATAAAACTAATCAGAACCAGCCTAGATGTATTGGAAAACAAGTACATGAGCCACATGCAAATGTCAAGCTACATTCTATGGCCTGCAAGTCACACATACTAAAAAATGAACGCACATCTACACACAGACAGACACACACACACACACACACACACACACACACACACACACCAGCACACGCTAATGCATTCACACACAAGCACACCTTGATATTAGTGTCCCCTGCTTAAGGGCAGTGTGGTCCCCACGTCTCTTTATCTGCATGTATAAATTGTGGTGTTTTATCGTCCTCGTTCACTCTTCCGGTCCTCTCCTTTCAGGGCCCGTCTGCGTGGTCCCACTGTTCACCACAGCCTGAGAACACTATGGAGGGGAAAGCCAGAGAGAGTGAGAGTGTCAGAGAGGTGTGCTAGGAAGATTACGAAGGGGAAAGCCAGAGAGCGTTAGAGGGTGAGTGGGGGGGTGGAGGAGGGGGTAAAAAAAAGAAGAAGCAGAGAACTGACATTCAGCCCCGGCGCCATACCTCGCCTGTGGAATAATGATTAGGCTCTCAGCATGCCAGTCACTATCAATGAGTGAGTGAGCAAGAGAGAGTAGAGGAGGGAAGAGCAGAAGGAAAGCAATGCATTGGGGTGAGAAACAAGGTGAATAAGAGAGAGGGTGGAGTGAAAGGGGGATTGAGCGGGGGGCTATTAAAAAAAAAAGAGCCCCGGGGCCTATGATTTCTTAATCTGGCCCGGACTCACACACATGCACACACACAGCAAATCACTGCAGGTAGCACCCGTTCTCAGCAACGCCAGATGCCACGTGTATGAGTGATGCTGTGGGGAGGCGGCGTGGCAAGGATAATCATAGGTCAACAAGATGGTGCACAGGACTTGAATTATGTGCAGAAAATAACACTGTATGACTGTAAATGTGAGGATATGATTCTGGACTAAAAACTACAGAGAAAAGATAAACAGGAAGAGAATGTCCCCTCAAACTAGGAAGAATACATCCTCTCAAAATAGGAAGGACATATCCTCTTATACCAGGTTCCACACAACAATAAAGGGACACATTCACTGATTAAAGGGACTAGCTGTTTCCACACTTGCCCTTTACCAGCAGTGGACACATTTCCGCCGTTGTTTATGTGGATGGGCTAGTCACCCATCAAACAGGGGCCATTTTAGGTCTCAGCTGTGGTTGCTAGGTAGTAGTGGGCCTAATCAGTGTTACATGTTAAAGCCTCCCCCGTTTTCCCATTCCAGACAGGCAACACCTGACATAGGCGTCATGATTTGGCTTATTTTGCATGACGCAAATTGAGAAATATGATCTGGCAGAGAAAATGAATTGCTGAGATTTCACTAGCGTAATGCCTAGATGAGATGACTATCTGGTTTGCGTGGCTACTCTAGCGCCTCGTCCAAATTTGAAGTGCGAAGAAGACAAAATGAAGTAACAATGACGAATAGCCATAATATAAATTCTGAAATCACGATTGAGCAGAAATAGACTCTGCATGAGCTCCAATATGTCAAAACAGAGTTACACCATTGAAGTTGACATGGACAAACTGGTTATGTGACGTGTGACAAGACTTTACACAAAACTGTTGGAAGGTTAAACGCTCCGTCTCACTACCCTCTAGATTCTTACCTCAGGAGTGTCGAAAACAAACCAAGCTTGAACTTGTTGGGCTCCCGCCTCTCCAATGTCTGTCACAGGAATCACATCAGTGGCAAGAGTTGTTAGAGGCTTTACTGCTTAATGTAGTAGACACATGAAGCAAGTGCACCATGCCCCGTCTCAAGGCACCGATGCTTGTGTCCAAGAATTGCTGACATTTGTTGGATCTTCTAGACATCAGCTGGATTTCAGAGCATGCATGCACACACAGCAAAATAAAAAATAAAAATGTAATGCTCTTTAGGGCTTTTCACACTACTGACCCAAACCAAGCTGTACTGAGCTGGCCTGGTTACGCATCTGTACTGACCCAAACCAAGCTGTACTGAGCTGGCCTGGTTACGCATCTGTACTGACCCAAACCAAGCTGTACTGAGCTGGCCTGGTTACGCATCTGTACTGACCCAAACTAAGCTGTACTGAGCTGGCCTGGTTACGCATCTGTACTGACCCAAACCAAGCTGTACTGAGCTGGCCTGGTTACGCATCTGTACTGACCCAAACCAAGCTGTACTGAGCTGGCCTGGTTACGCATCTGTACTGACCCAAACTAAGCTGTACTGAGCTGGCCTGGTTACGCATCTGTACTGACCCAAACCAAGCTGTACTGAGCTGGCCTGGTTACGCATCTGTACTGACCCAAACCAAGCTGTACTGAGCTGGCCTGGTTACGCATCTGTACTGACCCAAACCAAGCTGTACTGAGCCGGCCTGGTTACGCATCTGTACTGACCCAAACCAAGCTGTACTGAGCCGGCCTGGTTACGCATCTGTACTGACCCAAACCAAGCTGTACTGAGCTGGCCTGGTTACGCATCTGTACTGACCCAAACCAAGCTGTACTGAGCTGGCCTGGTTACGCATCTGCCGTGATTGCTTGAACTGTGCTTAAAAAGGAGAACGTGAAAAGAGAATATCCAAGCCAGCAATTTGGTTCGGATAAGCACTATAGTCTGAAACAGGTAAAAACGTGAAGACATCAGCCTCATTCATTCTTGATCTGGCTAAATCGGAATAATACGACAAAGCAAATGACCGACACTTATCCTTCATTTCAAGGTTTATATCAGATCAACGTGCAGCCATTCCGTTTTAACGACACCCCCTGCGATGCATACACACCATAGGAAGTGAGGGCACTTCAAGCTTGATGCTTCATTTGACAGCACAAGTGTCTCATTGACTTAACTGCCTACATGCCTATCTGCCCGCATTGCAGACATGCTCCTGGAAAAAACAGATCAATTTCAGTTCCAGTCTGACCTGGTGTCAAAATGTGCTGGCATTCTAAACAAGCCTGGCTGGGACTGACACCATTAGCACTTGGATGCCTCTAACCCAGACAGCTGCCAACAGTCGGCATCTTTAGACCTCCCTCCCCACCGCATCAACTGCTGTCAAGGGATTTGTTACCACAAATATACCACTAAATAGCTTTCCCACGCCAAACAATCTCTATCTGAATCAAAGCCTAGTTTACCTAGCTTTGGGGACCCTTTTCGTGAGTGGGTTTTGTGATTCACAGATCCTTCAGTTCACCTCGTTCTTAATTCTCACTCTGAGCAAGGGAGAACAGGACATTGTTGACTAGTAACAGTGAGTAAAACTATTTAGAAATAGAAACATTTTGTCAAGCAAGCACTTTAGTGAAGGGCTTACATTTATTGTCTTTCCAATAAAACCCATTGAATCGTTTGAGAGAACCCCCATGTCGTCTCCCTGCAAAAGGATGCAAGTTAAAAGGAAAGAGCATTTTATTCAAAGAAATAGAACAGATTGTGAAGGCACTCTGTGTCAAATTGAGATTGAACACAGGCTCAAACATTCTACTAGAAATAACTTTCTTCAAAGCCATTCTATACATCTGTACTTAAATTGAGAACTGATCCTCGTAATCCTAACACCGCACCAACCCTTCACATTTTATTTATTCAAGTCCCACTTCACTCCGTTCCCCTCACTCCCTGCTCTCCACCCACTTCTTATCCTCCTTTTAGATTGTGACAGTTCTTCTCAGAAATGATTTTCATCCAGGTGTCCTTGGCAGCCTCTTGTGAAATGTCTGAAGTTGCATCAACTTTTCACCCGCTGCTCACCAGGCTGCTCCACGATGACCTCGATGACCACAGTCCCGGCCTGCCCGTTGCCCACAGCAACTGAGGGGTGCAGGAGGACAAGGGGAGCAGATACGGAAGAAGACCCTCCCTGAGAGACCACTTGGGGCTGAACAAGTAAGATCGTACGCACAGCCGCCTGACCCTCCATATTGTCCATATTCCCCTGTATTTTGAGCCCTAGGACAGCGGTCTGCTCTCTGATGCCCTCTTGTGGCTGTGGGGGGGGGCAGCAGCGGTGGGTCTTGCGGTGCTTTCCCAGGTTGGAGAGGGAGCGGAAGGCCCGGTGGCACACGGGGCAGGAGAATGGTTTCTCGCCACTGTGAGTGCGGGCGTGCTCGGTGAGGCGGGCGGCCAGGACGAAGCTCTTGCCACAGACACCGCAGACGAAGGGACGCTCGCCGCTGTGCAGACGCTCGTGGTCGCGCAGGTGAGGGATCTGGCGGAAGCTCTTCCAACATTGGGAGCACTGCGGAGAGGAAAAGGAGGAGGGTAGGGCAGGAAGAGGGAGGCAAGGTTGGAGTAGGAGGGAGGCAAAGATACAGAAAGACAGTTATTGCTAATGTGAGCACTCAAAAACATTATCAGGTAGAGGAAAACAGCGTTTAAGTGAAAATACTTTGAAAAGGCTACCTTACAATGGCCTTTAGATACTGGCCCAGAGTGTTCAAAGATTAATAGGGGTCTAATGAGCTGCTAAGAGCTTTATACTCAACACCCTGAGCCTGGAGTGTTACCCAATAGACGGTTGCTAGGTGACGTACAGTGTCACCCCCAAGTATTCATCCCCTTGGCGTTTTTCCTATTTTGGTGCATTACAACCTGTCATTTAAATAGATTTTGGGGGGGGATTTCATTTAATAGACATGCACAAAATTGTCCCAATTGGTTTAGTGAAATGACAAAAATAACTTGTTCCAAAAATGTAAAGAAAAAAATACAAAACGGAAAAGTGGTGTGTGCATATGTATTCACCCTCTTTGCTATGAAGCCCCTAAATAAGATCTGGTGCAACCAATTACCTTCAGAAGTCACATAATTAGTTAAATAAAGTCCACCTGTGTGCAATATAAGTGTCACATGATCTCAGTATATATACACACACCTGTTCTGAAAGGCTCCAGAGTCTGCAACACCACCAAGTAAGCGGCACCATGAAGACCAAGGAGTTCCCCAAACAGGTCAGGGACAAAGTTGTGGAGAAGTACTGATCAGAGTTGGGTTAAAAAATATCAGAAACTTTGAACATCCCAATGAACACCATTAAATCTGTTTTTAAAAAATGGAAAGAATATGGCACCACAACAAATCTGCCAAGAGAGGGCCGCCCACCAAAACTCATGGACCAGGGAGGAGGGCATTAATCAGAGAGGCAGCAAAGAGACCAAAGATAACCCTGAAGGAGCTGCAAAGCTCCACAGCGGAGATTGGAGTATCTGTCCATAGGACTACTTTAAGCCGTACACTCCAGAGCTGGGCTTTACGGAAGAGTGGCCAGAAAAAAAGCCATTACTTAAAGAAAAAAATAGGCTAACATGTTTGGTGTTTGCCTAAAGGAATGTGGGAGACTCCCCAAACATATGGAAGAAGGTACTCTGGTCAGATGAGAATAAAATGTAGCTTTTTGGCCATCAAGGAAACTGCTATGTCTGGCGCAAACCCAAAACCTCTCATCACCCCAAGAATACCATCCCCACAGTGAAGCATGGTGGCAGCATCATACTGTGGGTATGTTTTTCATTGACAGGGACTGGGAAACTGGTCAGAATTGAAGGAATAATGGTGCTAAATACAGGGAAATTATTGAGGAAAACCCGTTTCAGTCTTCCAGAGATTTGAGACTGGGACAGAGGTTCCCCTTCCAGCAGGACAATGACCGTAAGCATACTGCTAAAGCAATACTCGAGTGGTTTAAGGGGAAACATTTAACATTTCTTGGAATGGCCTAGTCAAATCCCAGACCTCAATCCAATTGGTATGATTTAAAGATTGCTGTACACCAGCAGAACCCATCCAACTTGAAGAATGGGCAAAAATCCCAGTGGCTAGATACGCCAAGCTTATAGATAAGGGGGTGAATAGTTATGTACGCTAAAGTTCTGTTATTTTGCCTTATTTCTTGTTTGTTTTACAATAAAACATATTTTGCATCTTCAAAATGGTAGGCATGTTGTGTAAATCAAATGATACACCCCCCAAAAAAATACATTTGAATTCCAAGGCAACAAAATATAAAAAAATACCAAGGGGGTGAATACCTCCGCAAGCCACTGTACAACGCCTCTTATCAGCCATGTTGGAAGACCACCATATCAATTCTTCCGACGACGACAACAGCTGAGTGGCTACCCCAAAGTTCATGATAACAGTGCCTAAAAACTAGTTGATTCATCACCACAGTCAATTTCTGTGCAGTAATTGGCTGCTCGAAGGCAGGAAATCATGTTTTTCCAGATTACTCGCAATCATGAAACACTAAAAGGAGATATGGCTGACTAAGGCTCTACAGACGGTAGTGCGTACGGCCCAGTACATCACTGGGGCCAAGCTTCCTGCAATCCAGGACCTATATAATAGGCGGTGTCAGAACAAAGCCCATAAAATTATCAGACACTTCAGTCACCCAAGTCAGACTGTTCTCTCTGCAACCGCATGGCAAGCAGTACCGGAGCTCCATGTCTGGGACCAAAAGGCTCCTTAACAGCTTCTACCTCCAAGCCATAAGACCGCTGAACAATTGCTCAAAATGGCCGACTGACTATTACATTGACACCCCCCCCATCTTTTTGTACAATGCTGCTACTCAGTTTGTTTATTATCTATGCATAGTCACGTCACCCCTACCTACATGTACAAATGACCTCTAACCTGTATATAGCCTCGTTATTGTTATCTTATTGTGTTACTTGGTATTTAAAAAATGTACTTGAGTTTTTTAGGAAATATTTTCTTAACTATTCTTGAACTGCCCTGTTGGTAAAGTAAGTAAGCATTTCACGGTAAGGTCTACACTTGTTGTATTCGGCGCATGTGACAAAAAGTTTAATTTGCCTCAAGAACTGTCAGAAAAGCGAAGAAACCTTTCTGCCCATCAAGACCTGAACCCAGACATCTGTCAGTACAGGGTCTGCTCCGATCATTTCATCACTGATAAGTCTGATGAATTTCAAGTTTAGTTTAGCTGTTACGCTAACTAGGCGCTGACAATTCTGTTAGCCAACATTAGCTAGCTAGCAAAATAGCTTGTAGTCTAGCTGTTAGCATGCATCTCTTATAGGCAGTGCGTGAGTTTCACATTTTTGAGGAAGCTATTTTTCACTACAAAAATGCACCTTTATAATAAATAATAATAAAACATTGCATGCATCGATCATCACATTTGCAGACTAATGAAAAACTATTCCTAATGTGGTGAGTAGATTGAGTTATATTAATAGCCTAATAAATTGACTATCAAATCTACAGTGAGGGAAAAAAGTATTTGATCCCCTGCTGATTTTGTACGTTTGCCCACTGACAAAGAAATGATCCGTCTATAATTTTAATGGTAGGTTTATTTGAACAGTGAGAGACAGATTAACAACACAAAAATCCAGAAAAACTTAAGTCAAAAATGTTATACATTGATTTGCATTTTAATGAGGGAAATAAGTATTTGACCCCCTCTCAATCAGAAAGATTTCTGGCTCCCTGGTGTCGTTTATGCAGGTAACGAGCTGAGATTAGGAGCACACTATTAAAGGGAGTGCTCCTAATCTCAGTTTGTTACCTGTATAAATGACACCTGTCCACAGAAGCAATCAATCAATCAGACTCCAAACTCTCCACCATGGCCAAGACCAAAGAGCTCTCCAAGGATGTCAGGGACAAGATTGTAGACTAGGGCTACAAGACCATCGCCAAGCAGCTTGGTGAGAAGGTGACAACAGTTGGTGTGATTATTCGCAAATGGAAGAAACACAAAATAAATGTCAATCTCCCTCGGCCTGGGGCTCCATGCAAGATCTCACCTCGAGGAGTTGCAATGATCATGAGAACGGTGAGGAATCAGCCCAGAACTACATGGGAGGATCTTGTCAATGATCTCAAGGCAGCTGGGACCAGTCACCAAGAAAACAATTGGTAACACACTACGCCGTGAAGGACTGAAATCCTGCAGTGCCCGCAAAGTCCCCCTGCTCAAGAAAGCACATATACATGCCCGTCTGAAGTTTGCCAATGAACATCTGAATGATTCAGAGGACAACTTGGTGACAGTGTTATGGTCAGATGAGACCAAAATGGAGCTCTTTGGCATCAACTCAACTCGCCGTGTTTGGAGGAGGAGGAATGCTGCCTATGACCCCAAGAACACCATCCCCACCATCAAACATGGAGGTGGAAAAATTATGCTTTGGGGGTGTTTTTCTGCTAAGGGGACAGGACAACTCCACCGCATAAAAGGGACGATGGACGGGGGGGCCATGTACAGTCAAATCTTGGGTGAGAACCGCCTTCCCTCAGCCTGGGCATTGAAAATGGGTCGTGGATGGGTATTCCAGCATGACAATGACCCAAAACACACGGCCAAGGCAACAAAGGAGTGGCTCAAGAAGAAGCACATTAAGGTCCTGGAGTGTCCTAGCCAGTCTCCAGACCTTAATCCCATAGAAAATCTGTGGAGGGAACTGAAGGTTCGATTTGCCAAACGTCAGCCTCGAAACCTTAATGACCTGGAGAAGATCTGCAAAGAGAAGTGAGACAAAATCCATCCTGAGATGTGTGCAAACCTGGTGGCCAACTACAAGAAATGTCTGACCTCTGTGATTGCCAACAAGGGATTTGCCACCAAGTACTAAGTCATGTTTTGCAGAGAGGTCAAATACATATTTCCCACAATAAAATGCAAATCAATTTATAACATTTTTGACATGCGTTTTTCTGGATGTTATTCTGTCTCTTACTGTTCAAATAAACCTACCATTAAAGTTATAGACGGATCATTTCTTTGTCAGTGGGCAAATGTACAAAATCAGCAGGGGATGAAATACTTTCTCCCCCTCACTGTGCATAGCTGAGTGCATCGTGGAATAGGCCTTTAAGGCCATATCAGATACTTTTTTTTTCTTTGCACAGGAAATATTTGGCTTTCGATAAACACATTTCATGCAACTCTACTACACTTTATATGACTGGAGACATAAGCAATCTTTTTTTAATACAACAAATCACAGGGTAGCCTAGGCCTTCCTTGCTGAGACTGACAAACAGAACAATAAAAACAACCTTGTGTTGAATGCAACCATCTCATCTAGGCCGGCAAAAAAGGGGAGACACAAATTGTACAAAATCTCGACAATGTTTTGAACGGTCATCCAACTCGGAATGCCAAGTCGGAAACTCAGGCATTTTTCTAGAGCGCTGACTTTCTTACCTGAAGATCACTGACGTCAAGATTTGACTTACCTCTACTATAAAAGTTAACAATTAAAACACTTCACTTCAAAAGAACTAACACTTTATTTCATATAATTTCAAAGTGTACAAGTGGGCTAACTCATAAGATGTCTAACCGTAAAGGTTATTTTAGTAACATGTAGGCTATTATTACTAAAGCATAATTTCAGGTGAAAAAAAAAGTGATAGCAATGACAGTCAACGTTGCTCCACTGATCACTGTTCTACTTGCTGTGCAGACTTCTATTCCAGCCCAGCAATAGCACACTTTACTTATCAACTAATTAGGTTTGATAAGGCGAATCAGGTGTGTTAGTGCTGGGCTGGAACAGAAGCCTGCATACCCAGCAGGATTGACCTGCTCGAGTTGTAATAGGGTTATACATTGTGTGTGACTTAATTATTATTATTTTTTGTTTACATTTGCTAACATTAGGTACACATATAACCCATGGTATACAAGGGTGTATACCCTTATTCTCTCGGGACATTCACTGAGACCTTATCTGCAGACAGGGTTCCACAGCTCTCTGTATCTGAGAACCGAAGACATAAACAGGCTTCATTATACTCAAATTAGACCGCACGGAATATTATGCAATATCTCTGTCCTCAGTTTCTCTCGCTAGGTACTAGAACTGGAGAATATTTTCACAATGTCCTCCCACAAAAGATACCTGCCCTATCCAAAGTAGCCTACTCTCTCCCTTCTCTGACAGTTGGAGCTGCTAACATGAATCCTTTCACCCTCTTCCATGACTGTTTGCTAGCTACCTAGCTATGAATGCATGGAGTTTGTGTTTTAATTTACAATGATAAATACATCATGGTATCTAACTATCTAATATGAAGTTAGCTAGCTGGTAACATTTTATTAATTTAGCTAGCTATACAGTATGTAAAGTTAGCTAGCTAACATTACGTTAGCAGCTTATTTGAGTTAGCCTGCACATTAGTTCCTGTAGTAAGCTATCTAGCTAATATTACATAGTCAAAGAAAAATTTTCACTTACTTAAATAGGTTCTCCCACTGAATCAGTTTTCTGGTTCCTTACAGAAAACGAAATCATGGGCAATCTTCCCGATGGTAGCCAGCCATGTGGACGATTGGATTTGATTTGATTTTGATTTATTCGATTGGAGGACTTCCAGGGAGGATGAGGTAGAGAGAGGCCAAACTTGGCAGAAAATCTATCTCCCTCCAGCAGTTGGCTATTTTTCGTTGTTTTGACTACCAAGCAAGGAGTTTTTGTATGGAGGTCAATGAGTGTCAATTTTGGTCAACAAAAAATGTTATGGCTTATTTGCTACGTAAGGTTTATTTAACCTAATATAAGTTTTTGTAATGCTTAAGTTGTTACGAGTGTACTGATCTAAGTAGGAGACGTGACATCCTGGCAACTTTGAGTAAAAACACTTTCGATCTTGAGATGGCTATGCATATTCATGGTATGAGGCTAGTAGCATAGCATCGCTCTCCAATTGAATACAGGCGCATCAAATACTCAGAAAAGGATTACAATAATTTGATGTATCCACCAATCCACAAAGAAAAGGATAGATGGGAGCTTGAAAGCCCACCATGCCACTTTGTGGACAACAACTCCCATTGTTAGGGCGGAGAGACATTGTACAGTGAATTCGGAAAGTATTCAAACTCCTTAACTTTTCCCACATTTTGTTACGGCATTATTCTAAAATGGATGAAATAGTCCCCCCCCATCAATCTACACACAATACCCCATAATGACAAAGCAAAAACAGGCTTTTTGCAGAAGTTTTTGCACATTTAAATAAAATGTAAAAAACAAATATCACATTTACATAAGTATTCAAAACCTTTTATTCAGTATTTTGTTGAAGCACCGTTGGCAGTGATTACAGCCTCGAGTCTTCTTGGGTATGACGTTACAAGCTTGGCACACCTGTATTTGGGGAGTTTCTCCCATTCTTCTCTGCAGACCCTCTCAAGCTCTGTCGGGTTGGATGGGGAGCGTCGCTGCACAGCCATTTTCAGGTCTCTCCAGAGATGTTCGATAATGTTCAAGTCCGAGCTCTGGCTGGGCCACTCAAGGACATTCAGCGACTTGGCTGTGTGCTTAGGGTTGTTGTCCTGTTGGAAGGTGAACTTTCGCCCCAGTCTGAGGTCCTGAGTGCTCTGGAGCAGGTTTTCATCTAGGATCTCTCTGTACATCTTTCCCTCAATCCTGACTAGTCTCCTAGTTCCTGCTGCTGAAAAACATCCCCCACAGCATGATGCTGCCACTACCATGCTTCACCGTAGGGATGGTGCCACGTTTCCTCTAGAGGTGACACTTGGCACTCAGGCCAAAGAGTTCAATCTTGGTTTCTCATGGTCTGAGAGTCCTTTAGTTGCCTTTTGGCAAACCTCAAGCGGGTTGCATGTGCCTTTTAGGGGAGAGTGGCTTCCGTTTGGCCATTCTACCATAAAGGCCTGATTGGTTGAGTGCTGCAGACATGGTTGTCCTTCTGGAAGGTTCTCCCATCTCCAGAGAGTAACTCTGGAGCTCTGTCAGAGGGACCATCGGGTTCTTGGTCACCTCCTCGACCAAAGCCCTTCTCCCCCGATTGCTCAGATTGGCCGGGTGGCTAGCTCTAGGAAGAGCCTTCGTGGTTCCAAACTTCTTCCATTTAAGACTGATGGAGGCCACTGTGTTCTTAGGGACCTTCAATGCAACAGCAATTTTTTGGTACCCTTCCCCAGATCTGTGCCTCGACACAATCTTGTTCTCGGAGCTCTACGGACAATTCCTTCGACCTCATGACTAGGTTTTTGCTCTGACATGCACTGTCAACTGTGGGACCTAATATAGACAGGTGTGTGCCTTTCTAAACCATGTCCAATCAATTGAATATACCACAGGTGGACACTAATCAAGTTGTAGAAACATCAAGGAAAGGGTCTGAATACTTACGTAAATAAGGTATCCGTTGTTTGAAAAAGTTGCTAAAAATGTCTAAAAACCTGTTTTTGCTTTGTCATTCTGGGGTATTGTGTGTAGATTGATGAGAAAAAGTGTATTTAATCCATTTTAGAATAAGGCTGTAACATAACAAAGCAGAAAAGGTCAAGGGGTCTGAATACTTTTCAAATGCACTGTATATGGTTCATTCCTACTGTTACTGTGATGGTCTGGTTTCCACCAGACTGCCTCTGGTCTTCCAACATGGTGCCCGGTGTGGTTGCTAGGTGATTTGTGACGCAACTGAAAACCCTCTATACAACAACCTGTTGAAGGGGACTAAAGCCGGACAATTTGTTTATCTAGAACTGGTATTTCGGTTGACAAGTTGGAGTAACAATTAACACAGGGTTGCCCTAATACAAACTTTGGTCTATGTAGGGCTGCAAAAATCATGAAACTGTGTCCCAAATTCCCTTGTTTTTCAGAGAGTATTTCTGGAATAAGCAGGGAATGAGCTGAGAGGGAACCCTCTACCTTAGAAATCTGAAAAAGCAGGGAATTTGGGGAAAGTTTTGAAATTTTGCAACCCTAGACCTGCATTGACGTCTTTCACCTCTGACCTGAAAGGGCTTCTCCCCCGTGTGGACTCGAAGGTGGACGCTGAGTGATGAGCCGGTGGTGAAGTCCTTCCCACAGTGATGGCAGTGGAAGGGACGGGGCTTGGGGAGGTCGGCGGCAGCCACCGTGTCCCCGGGCGCCGGGCAGTGGGTAAGGAGGTGCTCTTCCAGGGAGGCGGCCGTTGCATAGCGCCGTCTGCAGGGGGTCATCGGGCAGCGCAAGGGGGTCTGGCCGGCGTGGGACAATCTGTGGAGGTCCAGGCCTTCCTTGGTAACACAGCGATGGCGGCAGAACTCACAGTCCAGAAGCCCTGTGGTCTTGTCCCGCCTTCCGCCTTGGCCACGGCCTCTACCCTGGCCTGTTCCCTTAACCAGGCCTATGTCCACCACTCCTGTACAGAGAACAAAATCTGATTACATGGCACAGAAGCAGCCATGTTAAGTGAGCATATGCATAAAAGCAGAGGGTTAGAAACGTAGAAATGTACATGGTTGATAATATCAGTGAATATATCAAAAGAACCATACAATAACAAGGACATTTACCAAAGTCCTAATTTAACCAAACGAAAATACTTCAGTTGAAATACACTACCGTTCAAAAGTCTGGGGTCACTTAGAAATATCCTTGTTTTTGAAAGAAAATTTTGTTGACCATTAAAATAACATAAAATTGATGGACAACAAATGTGCTTTCTTTCAAAAACAAGGACATATCTAAGTGACCCAAATCTTATGAATGGTAGTGTAGAACATCTTCCATCTTTGTAGGCAACAACTTCTAACAGATACACTAAAATCATCAAGGGGTAAATAAAGTGGCGGGGGAAATTCATTAGTCAAAGTGAAAGGGGGAGTATTCACAAGGCGGAGATGACTGCGCGAGGCCTTGTACGTTGTGTTGCAACACTGCCCTTGACGACCTCGGTAACGGGGCCCTCGCCAGCGCGATTTAATAATGATAACAAAGAACAAAAGCAACAACATAAATCAGCAGGTAATGGCCTGTGAAACGCACAACGCAGCGTATTAAAATAGATCATGTGTTCTGACAGGGGCGGCAGGGCTGGCAGTTGTACGGCATTGTGGGATAGCGGTCGGGATTTCCCTCTCCGCCAAGTCCTTTCTCTTATACGTTTAGTTAGCGGTTAGTGGTTCGTATGGATATGAAAGCCCGCTGACTTTATTAAATGTCATTTAAACGATATTACGCTGGCGCACTCACCCGCAGAGTACGGGCGCGATCCATCGCTTAGCCGAGGGCAGACTTGATGTAGGGAAGAGCATATGGCACAGAGACTGGTGTAGATAAGCGTGCATATGCAAAGGAACAGGCAGACGGCCAAGTGTAGTAATACAGGCAAGCAGGTGCTCGAAGAGCCACCCACACAGTCAAACACACACCGAGAAACCCACAGAATGACATCACGCAGGGCCATCTAAACCATGCGGGTAAAAGATGAAAGATTTGAGGGCACAGACGGGTAAAGAAATCCACACACACGAACGCATGCACACACTATTAGTATTCCTCTGACCGTCGTGTGTGAGAGCATGAAGCTTCAGCCTGCTCTTGTGGAAGAAGTGTTCCCCACAGATGGAGCAGGTGAACGGATACTTCCCTGTGCGAGAGTATCTGACGGCCATTTCAAGGGAAAAGAGAGGGGAAAAAGAGACAATTAGATGTGTTTTTCTGAAAATATAGAGATAACATTTCAAGCGAAAAGCCCTTATTTCCAACATTCACCATAAGGCCAAGATTCCTTCCTTACCATGTGACCAGACCATTCCCTTACCGCGTGACCAGTCCAGGAAAGACTTCTGGCCCTAATCATGGTCCTATATGCAATTCACAATAAGACAACATCTACACCACCTCATACAAATTCAACATAGGACAGCCTTATACATGTGTATTCAAACAGAGTGGTGCTAATATATGTAGACTGTTTTAAAGCTTTGCGCCACAAGTCATGACTGTTGATCAACACAATCCTTCTGCAATAGACATGACACGTATAACACTTCTGACCCTGTGTTTATCACATTCCCTCTCGCATATAATAAAAGCTGTGTTGTCTGTGTGTGTGGTAAACTGTCCTAGTGGATGATGCAATCAGAAATCGTCTGAATGAAAGCTAATGAGTCGTGGCGCAGTGTCATTACTTCCACCCCCCACTCCCCCCCCAAAAACAGTAAATTGTGAGTGAGAGCAGGTTGGTTGGCACTGTGCTGGATTGTGTTCATTAGGCACCAAATGGAAGAAAACAGGCTGAAACAGGGAGGGACTACATGGAGTAGTCTAATAAGAACATAGAATTTTTTTGTTTTCCGATGAAAAACATTTTGCTACGGTGTGCCATAATGAATACTGGTGTCTATGATGGGTGGTGAAGAGCAAAAAGAGAACTAATGGGCTAGTCACATAATGGCACGTGTGTGTGTGAGCAAAAAGAGAACTAATGGGCTAGTCACATAATGGCACGTGTGTGTGTGAGCAAAAAGAGAACTAATGGGCTAGTCACATAATGGCACGTGTGTGTGTGAGCAAAAAGAGAACTAATGGGCTAGTCACATAATGGCACGTGTGTGTGAGCAAAAAGAGAACTAATGGGCTAGTCACATAATGGCACGTGTGTGTGAGCAAAAAGAGAACTAATGGGCTAGTCACATAATGGCACGTGTGTGTGAGCAAAAAGAGAACTAATGGGCTAGTCACATAATGGCACGTGTGTGTGAGCAAAAAGAGAACTAAATGGGCTAGTCACATAATGGCACGTGTGTGTGAGCAAAAAGAGAACTAATGGGCTAGTCACATAATGGCACGTGTGTGTGTGAGCAAAAAGAGAACTAATGGGCTAGTCACATAATGGCACGTGTGTGTGAGCAAAAAGAGAACTAATGGGCTAGTCACATAATGGCACGTGTGTGTGAGCAAAAAGAGAACTAATGGGCTAGTCACATAATGGCACGTGTGTGTGAGCAAAAAGAGAACTAATGGGCTAGTCACATAATGGCACGTGTGTGTGTGAGCAAAAAGAGAACTAATGGGCTAGTCACATAATGGCACGTGTGTGTGTGAGCAAAAAGAGAACTAATGGGCTAGTCACATAATGGCACGTGTGTGTGAGCAAAAAGAGAACTAATGGGCTAGTCACATAATGGCACGTGTGTGTGAGCAAAAAGGGAACTAATGGGCTAGTCACATAATGGCACGTGTGTGTGTGTGTGTGGGGAAGTCTTGTGTAGCCACATAATGGTGGGTCCCACCAGACAGATCTCTCAATGTGATTACACTGTCAATACATATCCTCGGGCAAGAATTTAAAAAAAATTGCAATGGAGTATTCCCATCACTAACGAAATAAGATTGACCACGACTTATAAATCGATTCCTTATACTTGTGTTATTATACTGGAATTTGTTAAGTCCATGATGGTCGGGAACTATTGTTGATTATTGAAGCATCCGTCTATTAATAATACAAATATGACTATTATAAATTCCATCATTGACTGAACACTTTCCCGCATCAAATGGTCAAATACTCCAGTCCCCCAAATCATAGACTTTTCTCTCTGCTACCGCACGGCAAGCGGTACCCGGAGCGCCAAGTCGGAGAGCAAAAGGCTTCTGAACAGCTTCCACCCCCAAGACATAAGACTCCAACACACACATATTGATGCCACACGATCTTCACACATGCTGCTGCTACTCTGGTTTATTACCTAGTCACTTTAACCTCTACCTACATATTACCTCAACTACTCCTTGTATGTAGCCTCGTTATTTTATTGTTACTATTAACTTTTTCAATTAGCTCATTTTTTGTTCCTTTTTAAGTTGGGAAAGGGCTCGTAAGTAAGCATTTCGAGGGTAAAGTCCACACCTGATGTATTCCGCATGTAACAATGAACATTTGATTTGTTTTTATTGGTATAAACTACTTTGTATCTCTGTGCACATTAATTCATACAGAATGTCAAATGTACAGTCTGATGGTTCTGTATGTACGCAGGCCTTGCCTTCATATGTTCAATTGTATTGTATGAGCACGGAGCAGGATGTATTTAATTATGCTCTTGTGCTTCCCATGATAACGCCTTCTCAATTGCCCCAAAGTATTGTACTGGTCTGAATGAAGAGCAATCGGTAATCAACTTAGTATTGTGCTGTTACACAATGTAATTACCAGTGTTTTTTAAACACCTCAACTAAGAGGCCACATCTAAGCAGGCATAGAGAGAGGCATAATTGCCCCTAAGGCGATAAAGTTGAATTGAATTGAATTCAGGCCAAACTGAATTGATGGCCAGACATACCTGTGAACTGGCACCTGAGATGACATTCGGAAGCAGCGTGGATAATCAGGGCATTTGTATCGAAAAAATGTTGGGTACTTTGAGTTCTTTGACTCTAAATCATTGACCGCACCGCGACCCTCCTCCTTCACCACAACACCATCTTTGTTCAAGGCATCCTGGCGTTCGTCTAGTAGGTGGTGGGTCTGGAGCGTGCCCAACAGCGTGTAGTTCTTGCCGCAGCGCAGGCAGTTGTAAGGCTTGCGGGCGCTGTGGGTGATACGGTGGCGCATCACGCATCTGTTGTAGGCGAACGTCATGGGGCAGAGGTCACACTTAAACGGCTTGAGGCCTGAGTGGGCCTGGATGTGGGTGCGCATGCGGCTGCAGCTCTTGAAGAAACGCCCGCAGTGGGGGCACGGTCCGAAGTGGTCCCCAGGTGTTGTTTCCAGGGCCGGTAGGGGGGTGGAAGAGTCGGGGAGGGTGGTGGTAGTGAGGGGTGGATGGGTCGGGGTCTCTTCTCCGCCACTCACCACAGCTGAAAGAATGACGGCAGTCAATAATGAACACTAAAGTAGGCACAAAATGTGAGAAAAAGTTTTGAAAACGTAAGAGGTGCCCCTGGATATTATTCAATGAAAAAAACAGATGAGCATTCTCCTTTTCAAGATTTTTTGCTACATTGTACTCTACTGAACACAGCCCAGTCTTCCATGTTCCTTTAGTAAGCCTACCTAAGTACCTACCACTGTTGCTTTTCCACTGGAACAGAGGCGTAGGTAAAATGTGGTCCACCCGGGGTGTGCAGCCCTCCGAGTCCTTTTCCCCTCTGCCTCGATGCTGCCTGCGGTGGTAGAGGTACTTGGTAGTGTTCATAAAGCTCTCTCCACACACGTCACAGTGATGTAGCGCCCCCGGCAAGCCGTGGATGGCCACACGGTGCAGCTTTAGCGCCGACTCAGTATTGAAGCCCGAGCCACAGGCCGCACAGAAGGAGGTCTGGCTCGAGGAGGAAGCAGTTGGATTGGAACTACAGGCAGCAGGGTTTGTAAACATGGGAGTGTTGGGGAAGGAATGCTGGGAGTTGGAGTTTGTTTCTGATTCCAATTCATTCTCAATGCTATGTTCTTGTTCCATCCGTCCTCCATAGTCTACCTCTTCCTCCCTCTCTTTGTCACCATCCTCCTCTATATTCACATCCATCCCTCCATCACTCTGTCCCTCTACCCCCTTTTCATCTCCTATCGCAGGCTGACACTCTGTGTCCATTTCCTGGTCCCTTGGTTCTGACCCAGTGGTCGCAGAGCAGTCACCCAGCTTGCTGTGCTTCTGCCACAGCTCCAGGGACTCAAACAACGCCTCACATTCCCTACACTGATAGTGGATGAGCAGGGCCGGGCTAGTCAGGTTTTGCGTTTGGGTCTGGTTCTGAGGGATGTTGGAACCGGTCGGACTTCCAGTCGCTCTCTTCTCTATGAGGGAGTGCAGGTAGGGCAGGTTTGGGTTCGTCATGAAGGTTCTCGTTTGGTTTCTCTCTTGGTGCTGGGATGGTCCATTCTGAGACTGAAGCACCACTCTGGAGCTCTAGGACATCACCACACACAGAGAAATGAAGGAAATACTTGAAACACAGAAATAAATAAAAGAGTTATACAAAAACAATAGTTATTTTTGTGATCACTTAATTCATTTTTCGATGCATTTTCTGAATGCTTGTCATGAGTGCAAACCTGTTGCAAGCTGATTAGTTTGTTGCTAAGGATAATAGGTAGCTAGGGACTCATTTTCATAGGAACATAATGCATTAGCTCAGGGAGTATCACACACCAAGGTCCTCAAGGGCCACCGGGTCTACTTTTCACGTTTCTCCCTCCCTGACACTTATGTGATCGATATGACATGTCTCAAATTGCACCCTGGGGCCCAGAGGGTCTAAATAGTGCTCAATAAAGGGAATCGTCTCCCATTTGGGACACATCTAAGGTCTCCAATCTGATGAAAGAAGGCTATGATGAATAGAGGCAGACAACCTGCAGCCCACAAGGACTGTCTGGAGGTTCAGAAGTAGTTGATACCAAACATTCTTCCTTGTAAGTGATGACTAAGAAATCTATCTGCCCAGGCTAGAAAAGGACAAAGTTATCAGACTTTGTAACCAAAAAAACTATTTTAACTACTATCCATGACTTTAACCCTAACTTATCCTTACTCCTAATCCAACATAAAGAACAAATAGCTCATGTTCATCATCTCGATCAGAAAGTCTTGCCATTTTGGTCCTTTCAAACATGGCCATCTAGCGACTTCGCCCAAGGCTGCAGTACCTCGGTATGTGCTGTAGGTGGCGCTGCAGGGACCGTCTCCTCTGTGTTGACAGGTTGGCAGGTGAGCTGATGAGAGATCACCACCTCCAGAGAGTTGAATATCTGGTAGCAGGTAGAGCACAAGTAGAGGGAGGAGTCCATACCTACAGCTGAGAGGAATGCACACATTATACACAAAGTAATACAGTAAAAGGGCACACACACACGATTGCAACCCAATGAACCTATGATTTAAGCAAACACACAAATACTCAACAAGACTGCGATCCAATTAAAACACGCACACACACCAGGACAGAGAGACACAAACACAGTCAGAATAGCTCACATACAGCTGTCAGCCGTCCCTATCACATTGAATGCTTAGTGATGGATAATGCTGGTCGGCAGACATACGGAGGCTGGCTGCACATTAGCTGTTCCCTGGGGGGGGTTGATGGGTGTGAAACAGTCCGTGTGAATTTCTCTATCTATTGTCTCTCTCTCTCTCCTCCTCATCCCTGTCTTTCATTGGACAGTGTGAGAGCTTTCTGAGGGTAAAACAGATGGCTGTTCAACTGTTTGGCTAGGGACCCTTTCTGCCTCAGCCTCCTTGTATACGCACGTGCGCGCGCACACACACACACACACACACACACACACACACACACACACACACACACACACACACACACACACACACACAAACTATGACCCTCGCATCAGAGCAGATTACACAAACACCTGCTGCACCATTTGGTTTCCCTTGGATTGTCACACGCAACCGAGTGTCTATCCGCGTCTGGTGCCGTTAATAACAATCGCAATTCGATTTTGACCTCGATAGGCGCTTGGAGCTAAATATGTTTTAAACGAGTGGAACAGGGTTAATTTACTGAGTTGGCATGATGTAACAGGAGAGTGCAATACCCAACACAACTCTAAGGAGATATGGGAGATCTTAGATGTGTTTCCCAATTCCAAACTCTGTGCCGATCCTGACAACCTTAACCTCGGAGCTCTGTGTTGATCCCAGGGGGTGTCGCCATTCTAACGATGTGGACTTCTACTAAACATCTAAAAGACTCAATTAAATATTCAATTACCTTGGTTGGGTGAATTATAATATGGTGTGGCAGTGTGAGAGTAAAGCATGTCTGTCAACAATGTTTCATCTATTTAGTCAATGAATAGTAAATCACTCAATGTATTAATCTTCAATTTCCAGTCAAAAGTGCTGCCCATGTAAACTGAGGCGGTGGGTTTTGGTGAATATAAGCCCTTTTATTTTGCATCTTTGCAAAAATGTGTTTGTGGAAGGTTATATAAAACTACAGAGAAACTGTGAAATATGGGAGACTGTTGTGCTGATAGTTATAGAATGCCACACAGTTGGCACCATTGCTGACAGCAGCCTTCAGTGCAAAGCAAATACTGATGGACTGTGCAATGAAGCCCCCAGGCTTAACAGCGTATAATGTGCAAACGGCGAGGAATTTCCAAGGAGACGAAACCATTTTATTTTAAATCCCTTAAAAGCTTTGGCACTCGAGCTTGCCTCTCTAACAACTGTACTTAAGGTTAGATATTTTAATGATTTCATTTTTTTTTTTTTTTTTAAAGGAAAACATTGGCAGTTAATCACGTGCACAGGTAATAACCAGGCAACACATCTTTACATACCAAGTGGAAAAACACTGAACTGGCCTGCAGGACTGTAGGGATCCGAAAGTCATTGAAAAAGAACTAGCCTATAGGGCCTTCTTGAATGGTGTTACTGTGTGTATGACAAAGGCAAACACCTGTTAGAACATTACAGACCATGTTCTGACCTAGGCTTATAGGCGTATTCAAGCCTTGATCCTCCAACGGTTTCTTTTGTTCGTTTGTAGGCCTACAAGTGCATTCGGAAAGTATTCAGACCCCTGCCCCTTTTCTACATTTTGTTACGGTACAGCCTAAAATTGATTTTTTTTTTAAAGAAGAAAAAAGTTAAACATGTCCTCATCAATCTACACACAATACCCCATAATGACAAGTCGAAAACAGGTTTTTTGAAATTTGCTATGAGAGCTCAGGTGCATTCTGTTTCCATTGATCATCCTTGAGATGTTTCCACAACTTGGAGTTCACCTGTGGTAAATTTAATTGATTGGACATGATTTGGAAAGGCACACACCTACCTATATATTTTCAATGTCAGAGCAAAAACCAAGCCATGAGGTCGAAGGAATTGTCCGTAGAGCTAGGAGTCTGGATTGTGTCAAGGCACAGATCTGTGGAAGGGTAACAAAACAATTCCGCAGCATTGAAGGTCCCCAAGAACACAGTGGCCTCCATCAGTCTTAAATGGAAGAAGTTTGGAACCACCAAGACTCTTCCTAGACCTGGCCGCTCAGCCAAACTGAGCAATCAGGGGAGAAGGGGCTTGGTCAGGGAGGTGACCAAGAACCCAATGGTCACTCTGACAGAGTGACCAAAGTTCCTCTGTGGAGATGGGAGAACCTTCCAGAAGGACAACCATCTCTTCAGCACTCCACCAATCAGGCCTTTATGGTAGAGTGGCCAGACAGAAGCCACTCCTCAGTAAAAGGCACATGACAACCCGCTTGGAGTTTGCCAAAAGGCACATAAAGGACTACCATGAGAAACAAGACTCTGGTCTGATGAAACCACAATTGAACTATTTTGCCTGAATGCCAAGCGTCACGTCTGGAGGAAACCTGGCACCATCCCTACGGTGAAGCATGGTGGTGGCAGCCTCATGCTGTGGGGATGTTTTTCAGTGGCAGGGAAACTAGTCAGGATCGAGGGAAATATGAACGGAGCAAAGTACAAAGAGATCTTTGATGCAAACCTGCTCCAGAACCCTCAGGAGCTCAGACTGGGGTGAAGGTTCACCTTCCAACAGGATAACAACCCTAACCACACAACCAAGACAATGCAGGAGTTGCTTCGGGACAGGTCTCTGACTGTTCTTGAATGGCCCAGCAAGAGCCTGGACTTGAAACCGATCTAACATCTCTGGAGAGACCTGAAAATAGCTGTGCAGCGACACTCCCCATCCAACCTGACAGAACGTGAGAGGATCTGCAGAGAAGAATGGAAGAAACTCCTTAAATACAGGTGTGCCAAGCTTGTAGCATCATACCAACGAGTCGAGGCTGTAATCACTGCAAATAGTGCTTCAACAAAGCACTGAGTAAAGGGTCTGAATACTTATGTAAATGTCATATTTTAGTTGCTTTTTTTATACATTTGCAAACATTTCTAAACCTATTTTTGCTTTGTCATTATGGGGTATTGTGTGTAGATTCAGAAAAACAATGTAATCCATTTCAGAATAAGGCTGTAACGTAACAAAATATGGGAAAAGTCAAGGGGTCTGAATACTTTCCGAATGCACTGTATGTGGCAATTCTGCCCCTAGCTATAAAAGAAGTAATCTACTAGATGCAATGAACCAATAAACCATTATATATTACAGGCCTAAACACTTCACCGCATTCTATTGTACATAAAGTCTCTTGTAAAATCAGCGGCCTAACCTTTGATAAACTTCTCAGAAATAAATTCACTGTGAAATCCATCCAAGCCTAACAAGTGGTACTGTTCAATATAGTATTGGGATTTCAGTTAAGTATTGGTGCATATATATATTTTTAGTCTGATTTAAACCGTATGCAATGTCGCCCCCTGGCGAGCTATATACAACTTCACAACTTGTGGAAAGATGAGTGTGGAAAGAAATAGTTGCAGGCCTAAGTGTAGGTATATATTTATGTTCAAATATTATTTTGAGCAGATGGTTACCCCGATCTTGTTTGAGATATTGAATCAAGTGACATACATTTATATTGTTTTTGTCTTGTCAAGCATTATTCTTTATGCATACATATTTACAATATTTAAATGGTCCTAAAACATTTCCAGGTGTTGTTAGTAGCTGCATTGTTTGCGTTCTTGTATCAAAGTGGGCTAACTGTACCTGCAAGCCAGACAAGTGGCGTTGGTTGCTATCCCATCGAGCTGAGAAACACTATTGCGCGTGCTTTCTATGGTACAATGGCCGCACCTCTGTAGGTCGATCGTCTATATACTCCCTCTTTCAGAATACATTTTCCTCTCACGAAGGCTTGGTTGCTTGAATACAAATGATCGTCTGCTTCTCGAATAAGCTCAAAAGTAAACGGCCTATCATGAAATGACATAAATGTATTGATACTAACTGCAAATCGACGCTACCAAAATGTTTGCCAAAACATTCGTTGACGTCCTCCTAGTAAAACGCTACTCGATTGGTTACTTTGGCGCGGAATATTCACCAATCACGTAACGTCTTTGGAGAATTCGCTACTTGCGCTTCAAATGAGCAAGCAAGTGGCACTGGCATGCTAGTGTGGTAGCATTTGAAGAGTAGGTACAGTACATTGTAACACTGGTGCTGTTTTATATTAAAGCTGCAATATGTAACTTTTTTGGGGACCCGACCAAATGCACATAGAAATGTGTCATAGACATGTTATTCTCGTTGAAAGCAAGTCCAAAACGCGGTATATCTGTTCTGTTCTTAAATTTAGTTGTTGAATCTTTTACTTTCAGTTTTGTACACTAGTTTAGGACAATGCAGATGGCTCAGAGCGGTCTGGTAGGCTGTTTGGTGGTTTAAGCCAGCTGGATTTAGGACCGCAAGGACACCACCGAGCGTGCGAACAGAAGCAGCTATTGCCTGTGTGTTATGCTTTTTCTCTGAGTTGTAAAAGTAAGCAGAGCAGAAACAGGCTACTCTTTATTTGACTGATGTAGCTGGCAGGGTAACTGCTGTTTGACTTATTCAAAAATATATATTATTCCCGTGCTGAGCTAGTAGTGCAACTGACATGTAACGTTAGCTAATGTTTCGCCCCCTCTCGAATGAAGTTCTGTCTGAGGTGAATGAACTAGCTAGCTACCACAGCCAGTTCAGCTCTAGCCTCCAGCTATCTGTCAGGTAGCAGTATCTGACATCTGTTGTCTGTATGGAAATGTTTTGTAGCCCTTATTTCGTCCAGTTTCCACAGAAGTAAATTAACTTGGCTTGTTTTCGCCAGTTGATGTACCATTGGAGTTACCAAAAGTTGGCTAATATTAATGTTATTTTGGCCACAATCAGTCAGAATAGCAATGTAACTTTATTGGTCGGTCAGTTTCCCTATCTAATTCCCTACTAATTGACACGGTATAAACAGCTCTACAGGCTTCACTGTCATGGTGCACAGTTAGTACACAGCACTATGCTCATCATGTCTTAAAACCATCTAAGGATCCAACCCTTTTTTCATTTTTTTTGCCTAAAATGACTTACCCAAATCTAACTGCCTGTAGCTCAGGCCCTGAAGCAAGGATATACATATTCTTGGTACCATTTGAAATGAAACACTTTGAAGTTTGTGGAAATATGAAAGGAATGTAGGAGAATATAACACAATAGAAATGGTAAAAGACAATACAAAGAAAGAAAAAAACTGTTCTTTTGTAAAAAATAAATAAATAATTGTACCATCATCTTTGAAATGCAAGAAAAAGGCCATAATAAATTATTCTAGCCCAGGTGCAATTTAGATTTTGGCACTAGATGTGCAAAGTTTTAGACTGATCCAATTAACCATTGCATTTCTGTAATTTATTTTTGTCAAGACTTCCCAAATGTGCCTCATTTGTTTATTAATAACTTTTCATGTTCAAAACTGTGCACTCTCCTCAAACAATAGCATGGTATTCTTTCACTGTAACAGCTACTGTAAATTGGACAGTGCAGTAGATTAACAAGAATTTAAGCTTTCTGCCAATATCAGATATGTCTATGTCCTGGAAAATGTTCTTGTTATTTACAACCTCATGTTAATCGCATTAGCCTACATTAGCTCAACCGTCCCGTGGATGGGCCACCAATCCCAAAGAAGTTTTAACAGGATCAGATGGGGACAGGTGTCCCAGCAGGGTCAGACAGCCAGGAAAGACCAGTCTACGGAGCTCAGCTCAGGTGAATTTTCCAGTATATTATAACAATCAGTGAATGGCTACAAAGTTCCATCTTGAGTTGATGGGTAGACTACAGTCAGGGATCTGGGAATAATGGTAATTTCACTACTGAACCATTTATTCTATTGAATAATATAATGTATAAATTAACACCCAGAGAGCAAATAAAGTGCACTTATAGGCCTACCACTGGCCAATCAGATAGCTAAGATAACTGTCTGCACAGTTACCTTGCTAATTAATCCATGTAATATAGCCTACAACGTCACAATAAATTCAGTATTTATTTTAGACAGGTCTAAAGAAGCATAATATGAAGGAAATGTAGTCTATTTCAGAAGAACAGAATAGCATGCTCTGAGTTTTCCTTATGTTAGGTCCTGATCTGGCTAGCAGGCAAGATTTGCTTAGAATTCAGTGGCATTATTTTATAGTATAAAGAATACAATTGAACAAAGCTGAATAAAATAGAAAGGATATTTTCTCCAAACGATTTGAGGGAGTCCGCACATGCGGCTATTTGTGTTGAGCGGTTAACAAAGAAATAGGTATTCCTATATGCTTAATTTAGAGTTATTAATGTAACTTTAGTTGTTCTACAAACGTTGGGCTATACGTTTAGATGTTTAATGCATTGTAAGGCCTCATGATGCGACGCTAATGATGATTTGAAAAAAAAGTTGCTTAAAAGGCATGAGCTCCGCTTTTGAGAACTGTCCACACAACAAGATGAAAAGGTCTAACGAACAGCAAAAGCACTAGCCTATGTCAATCTACAATCCCCTATAGTACAAACGTCAACCTATTCTAATCTGTGCGTGAAATAAATATTCCAAACATAGTCTGGGACCGTTGTGGGATGCAATAGATCCCAAATGAATACAACCACTGGCATCAAAAAACCTTTTTCAAGCATTGTGGCTGACGCCACAGATCAAAATGATTAGCTTAAAATGTTGATCGACTATTAGGTTATTTCTTCACATTAGAAGCGCAGCAATGCGCACATGGCAGTAAGCTATAAGTGCAAATGTTCCATTAGCGGGAAAACACCATTATCAAAAGTGACTGCAAATGCAATTATGCATGTAATGCTTTTATTATAAAGGTGCATTTTTATGGTGAAAATGATCTTCCCCAAACTTGAAACTCATGTGCTGCTTATGTATGCCAGTTAGGCTCTACACCCGTTGTAAAGCAGATTAATGTGCTTAATTTTAACATGTTATTTGGCCACTTTAGTTGTGATACAAACCTTAGCAAAACATATAGACGTATGGGCTAGGCTACATTAAGTGTGCGACTATGATTTTGAAAAAGTTGCAAAACAAAGGCATTGTTTCTTATGCTGGGCATCATTCACAAGTGATAGTATATAATTCACAAGTGATAGGCTAATATTGTCATCCATCAGACTATTCTTATTTCATCTTGTCTTTACATATACTAAATAATATATGTGTGAAATTTGTTTTAAATTTAGAATGGACCATTATCATTTACCTGTATCGAAACAGGGGCAGGGGGAAAAATACATGTAATATATGCACTTAAATAGCGAATGGAGGACGCTTTTCCAGTGGTTCATTTTCATGCCAGCAAGGTAGGCTACACTCCTGTTGTAAATGTAAGCAATATGCTTAATACTAAAAAGGTTCAGAAATAAATATAGTAGGCATAGCCTATAGAAAGCTGATGGCCTCTACTAAAAGGAGGAGGATCCCATCACTCTGTTTTCTCGCACAATTGCATAGCCTATAGAAATATTGCGCAACCTGAGCTCATGGGCTCTCATGAAGTGTTTGATTAGATTTTTTTCGATTACATTTGCATTGATGTCAGAGGGATTAGAGGGACAATTGAGTGCTGAGTACCAAGCAGTTAGCAAGTTTGGTAGGCAACTAATGACCAGCAGCAGCATCAGAGCTTGAAGAAGCCTAATTACCTTGACTAAACGGTCACGTGGAATTTGACTGCCTTCATGACTTGTGACAGCGGGTGTGGCGGTAATACAGTCACCGCAACAGCACTACATAGGAGTAACATGAATTGGTGCATGAGGCAGAAATAATGCAGAGCGACTTAAGTTTCTCCATCAGCTGGAAGCCTGTCCCCTTTTCTTAGTGTAGAGAGGAGGGATGATGAGTCGGGGGAGAGGTAGCCTCCCTCCCTGCCCTCACTGATCATCAGATGCAGGCCATCAGTACAGTAAAAAAAGAAAATTATTATGCTCACTTAGCTGTGCCTCACAAGGAATACAACGAATGATCTATTGCCAGTGTGATCATATACCTAAAATGTGGTCTAAAAATGGTCTGAGAAGAACAAGATTGGCAGGGCAATTCAAGCATAGCCAATATGCAGTGATAATGTATTGGGCCTATGGCCTGCTGCACAAACCTCATTGTTACAGAACTGTTTTTAATATGTTAATGTTGCATAGGCTTATGTTTTTTTAAGTCATCTGAGCGGTAGATCTCAGCTTGCATTTTGACTCAGAAAGGGATCTTGACTCAGATAAGGTTGGTGACCACTGCACTACACTGTACCTGCTTGTTTTGTCACAAACTGATATTAAGGCAGAGTGGTTTCTGTATAATTTATCTTTAAGTGTGTAAATGCTGTGTTTATTGTTGCACATCAAGCTAAGCCTAGGAACGGTAAATCATTGGTGATGCAATGCACTGACAACATCTACACAAAATATTAGGAAATTATTTATTAGTAGCAAAACTTCACTATGACATTTTACATGATTAGCATCATTGAAAAATTTGACGACAGCCTATTTACATTATAGAAAATCCCCCTTGTGTTAAATCTCATGCTCGACTATGATTCACAAAAACTATAGGCCTACCATATATTTACATTCTTCAATAATACTGTACAGTTGTAATGACAAAAAAAGTGGTTCAGTTGATGTTATGATGGCAGATTTAACACAACCTTTTGGAGCACACAGATGGAAATATAGATCCACATTGAATATCATTCCAGCGTTTGTCACCTAAAGAGGAAACAAGGAACGCCAATTAGCTCTCCACTTGATTGCGAGTGCATGAGCTAGACTGGCAGAAAACGTCCTAAAGTTTGTGCTGCTGCTGCACGGAAACAGACTCAAAACAGACAAGATATGATCAGAACAAACTCATTGAAGCCTAACATTACCAACTTACAAAACTGAAAGCACTGTGTTGATCAACTGGCTTATGTAGAGGAAGGAAATCGGATTTCTTCTTGCACCAGGTTTCAACGATCAGTGTTGTAGTTCCACACTTTCAAAAGCTATTACAAGTTGCTCATTCATTGAAGACGGCGTAACATCATCAAGCATTTACCAGCAGGTGAGCTTTGTTCCATGTGGTTTTCCGTGACAGTTGTAACCTCTGAAGAAAAGAGATTCCATTTTCAAGTAAATCATGTGAGCTCTATCATTTCCGTATGAGGATGACACGTATTTTCTTGGTTTACTGTGTGTCTTACCTGTTGCACCGCTCAGAGCAAACGCAGCACAGAGAAGCAGGGAAATTGTAAACATTGCCATGGTGACGAGATCCCTTTGTTGTTAAAAACAGCACTTAGTGATGAACTGATGATTCCCTCAAAGTTTAATGGAGTAGAATAGGTGGACTAATCTGTTACACTAATGTTTCCTGTCAGAAAGTGTCAAAGTGAATACCAGGTTATCTCTGTCGCTTCTCTTTAGTCAAGCAACAGGGAGCACTTTTATACTGTTGGCTCATATGGCCACAAGGAAACACATTTCCTGTAACTCCATATCAGTTGAACACGGTACAAAGTATCATGTTTGTGAGAGTTGTTAAATGTGATTGCCTACTATATTGGGATCAGTTGTTTATTGGGGCAGAGATTCAACAATAGGAAGAAAATACACATGCAGCATTTATTGAGCAAGTACAGCGGACTGATTAAAAAGTTGCCCTGTTCTCCCGCACAGGCAAAAAAAAAAAAAACATGCAGAAAACCCAGACATCTGTGGCATTGTGTTGTGTGACAAAACTGCACATTTTAGAGTGGCTTTTTATTGTCCACAGCACAAGGTGCACCTGTGTAATGATCATGCTGTTTAACCAGCTTCTTGATATGCCACAACTGTCAGGTGGATGGATTATCTTGGCAAAGGAGAAATGCTCACTAACAGGGAAGTAAACAAATTTGTGCACAAAATTTGAGAGAAATAAGGTTTTTGTGCTTATGGAACATTTCTGGGATCTTTTATTTCAGCTCATGAAACATGGGATCATCACTTTACATGTTGTATTTAATAATATTAATATTTATTTTTCAAATCAAAATCATATCACATTTTATTGGCCGCATAGACATATTTAGCAGTTGGTATTGCGGGTGTAGCGAAATGCTTGTGTTCCTAGCTCCAACAGTCCAGTAGTATCTAACAATTCACAACAATACACACAAATCTAAAAGTAAAAGAATGGAATCAAGAAATGTATCGATATTAGAATGAGCAATGTCGGTGTCCGTAGTATAAATATACAGTGCTTTCGGAAAGTATTCAGACCTCTGGACTTTTTCCACATTTTGTTACGTTACAGACTTGGATGGAAGCCACTCCTCAGTAAAATACACATCACAGCCCGCTTTGAGTTTGCCAAAAGGCACCTAATGGACTCTCAGACCATGAGAAACAAGATTCTCTGGTCTGATGAAACCAATATTGGAGGAAACCTGGCAACATCCCTACGGTGAAGCATGGTAGTGGCAGCATCATGCTGTGAGGATGTTTTCAGCGGAAGGGACTGGGAGACTAGTCAGGATTGAGGGAAAGATTAACAGAGCAAAGTACAGAGACCTGACAGAGCTTGAGAGGATCTGCAGAGAAGAATGGGAGAAACTCCCCAAATACAGTGTGCTAAGCTTGTAGCGTCATACCCAAGACGACTCGAGGCTGATATCGCGGCCAAAAGTGCTTCAACAAAGTATGGACTAAAGAGTTGACGTGGAATATTTCTAACCAAAGGAGAGAGACTTTTAGATTTCAAACTTCATTATTAATTATTGCAATAATGGAGCTGGTTGCTGAGAACCCACGAGCAGATTTGGGTTGCAGCTCTTTATAGCAAAGTATATCCTTCTGAATGTTCATGACAAACAACAGATGTGTAGAATTACACAAAGGTACATTGTGCTATCAAGCAGCAGACAGCAAGATTTACATTGCGCCAGGTTTCTGTCTGTAGGTCATTTACTGTTTGTTGATACAGGGTTATCTTCTCAGTTTCGCACTCCTTAACACACAGATACTAACGCAACATGGAACACCGGGTCCTCCTCACAATTTCTGAAGTCCAGTGTTCATCTGCATGTGGGAGAGAAACTGGAGGGAAGGTTCACCTGGCACTGGCAGACAGGCCAGCATTTCAGACAGGAATCATTCAATGGAATGCAGGCTGTCGGTTTTATCACTAAAGCCATCATAAATCAACTGCCAGCGTTAAGCTGCAGAGGTCCAACTCAGTCCCACAGACACAGATGAGAGAGTACTAATCAAAGCTATTCGATGCATAACCAGTGTTTAAACATAAGCTTGTACTTTTCTACCTTAGGGTCTGAATACTTATGTTATTGTGATATTGAATTGTTTTATACATTTGCTAAAAATACATAAAACATTTTTTTAAAGGTATTGTGTGTAGATTGATGAGGAAAACAAACAATTTAATCAATTTTAGAGTAAGGCTGTAATGTAACAAAGTGTGGAGAAAGTGAAGGGGTCTGAATACATTTTGAATGCACTGTATGTATTGGCATGTTTTTGTTAATGCACCATAGGTTAGGTTTATTGGTGTACCTTAAGATTGTAGCTGAAACGTGAACCCTTGACAGAGATCAAAACAAGCACTGTATCTTTAGTCAGGTGACAGGATTCCTGAAAACACCCACACATACACGACGACTGTGTACATTTCCATCCAACTGACTTGTAATCGAACAACACAAACTGCGCACATGATGTATCGGTGTATGCATTCCCATTCAACCCACCTCTAATCCCTAAAGCTAATTCATTTGTTTTAGAACTCCCAAACGCGACACTGTGTAACATGATTTAGGCAGCTCTTGATTAGATATTGCAATTCAACCTAATTTCACAAAGATTAAAGAGATGACTAAAAGATAAAGTGCTTGTTTTTTTTTCATCTTTATTGATATTCCATCCTGATCTGGCAGACAGCGAGGAACAATTCCAAAATAACAAATCAAGGGCTCGCGTTTTAATCTATGGTGCAGGGAAAAAACATGCCAAAAATATACAATATCAAGTGAAAGAAAAGTCTGATCGTTTCCTTGTGGCCATGTGAGCTAACAGCACAAAAGTGCTCTTCTTTCTCCATCTGAACAGAACCTGCAGAACTAACTTGTGGTGGACTCTAGTGGCGAAGTCCTCTTCTCACCTTTGACACTGTGTTGCTGTTTTGATCTCCTTTTCAGTGAGTTCTTTCTCAGAAATGTATTTTAATGTCTTGTTTTCAGAAGCCCATCGTCATCAGCGGCAGCATGGCAATGTTGACCATATCTCTTCTGCTCTGTGCGGCCGTTGCTCTGAGTAGCGCAGCAGGCAAGACACACAGTAAGACACAGTAAGACACACAGTAAGACACACAGTATCATGCTTACTCCACTAGTTGACAAAATATTGACACTTTTCTAACTTCAGACAGATCCATTGATGATGTTTTCTGTTATCCAGGAGGCCCTACCTTCACTCTTTTATTGTGTGACAGTTCTTGTTTCAGAACCTTTATTGGAGGGAAACATGGAGCAAACCCCCCCTATTTGGTAAGTGTGTGTACATAAGTCTAGATTGCCCTGCAGACATTATTGAAAGTCATCTTTTACATAACTGGCATGTTTATTCATACCTATCCTTTTACGGAACCCTTTCTGGAGACTAATATGGAACATATTCCTCTAGGTGAGTGTGTTATTTATCAGGGAATAGTAGTGGCAGAATGGACAAAATGAGCTTCCCATGTCTTTCCCTCCATATGTTTCCATTTCAGTGAGGATATGGATGATGAGGGAAACACCTTTAAACAGAACCCACCTCTTGGTAAGTCTTTACCAGGAACCCTCCCTTCACTAGATGCTTCCAGTAAGAGGTGTTCGTGTTAAAAGAGGAGAAGCGATCAAACAGAAATGCTGTGTAAATATTGCTACGAGAGCTATGATTGAATGCACCCCTTTGTGTTTCACTGTAGAAAGCCTTGAGGAGATGATGGACTTTGAGCAGACATTGCCTCTGGTACGTTAGCGGATATTAATGTTTGCCAGAGAAACATGTCTATAGTTGTTTTGTTTTGCTTGTGACCCCTACCAGTGAGTCAGTCACTGCTATTTGAAACATGCACTTAGAGATATTCGTTTATCTCTGTCTTAAACCATGTCCTGTGGGTTCCAATATACCGGAAGCCTGACTCCACACATGAAATAAATATTCCAAGCTAATAGAAAATGTAAATTAAACAATAAGAGGAGGTTTAGTATTTTACATGAGGCATGCAGTGCCTGTTAAAAGGCCAACCACTTATAAGGCAACGTCAAACCAAGTAAGTTGATTTCAATTGAACTTCCCCTTTAATTCATAGTAGAGGATAAGCATGATACCTCTGCTAGGAGCCATGCCCTTGTATTATCGACAAACATGATGCAGCGTGAACCAAATTGGAACCAGCCTGTGGGGCATTGGCTCCTGCTTTCTGCCCCCTTAGCTCCTGGAAGTACAGACAGACAGGAATTCAAATGGACCAGTCGCAGCAACATTGTTCACAATCAACTGCCCCCCCCCCAACACACACACAAAGTCTACTATGGAGTGTACAGTTAAAGACAAGAAAACACAATAAGTTAAAGCTGCTTTTGCAATGTTCATGGGACAATTCCATTAGTTCTATACCATTTGCCGATCCGAGCTGTACTGGCTCTGACATTTTCTTTTCACATCGTCTTTTCCAGCACAGTTCCAGCAACAATTATGGATTGGCCAAATTCAAAACAGGTTGCAGACTTGGGAAATGCACACACCAAGTCAAGGGGTTGTGGCTTTCTCCAGCAAAGGATTTGAAATAAGACCTAGCATAAATAAAATAATATTTTTAAGCATATGGATAATTTTTGGGATCTGTTATTTCAGTTCATGATACATGGGACCAACACTTTACATGTTGCCGTTTATATGTTTGTTCAGCGTAGTAGCAGACTTAACATTTAGAAAGCATAGAGACTCTTATTCTGTAGTCTTGTGACATTCCAAAATCCCAAAGTAGTTGAATTCTATTTTAGTTGATAATGAAAAAATGTTGAAAAAATGTCATCATCAAGAAAGTCATCAAAAAAGTAATCATCAAGTCTATATTCTTGGTTTGCTATGTGTCTTGCCTGCTGCACCATTCAGACCAAAGGCAGCAGAGAGCAGAAGAGAAATGGTTGACATCGCCATGGGGATGATGAGGTCCTAAATACTAGATAGAGAGTCAGTGGAAAATAATGGCAGAAACAATCAAAAAATAAAATAACAGCAAAGTAAATGGATTATTTACTGAGTAGATGACTTACCGGTTGCATTACGTCACTACATGACTGTAAGGGTTGCGGAACTGGTGGCAGTGAAGTCAGACGCAGGAGAGTAGAAATTGGTAATAGCCGGAGTAGTTTAATTTCAAAACCAACGGCAATAAAAAAATAACCTACATTGGGGACAGAACCTGACGCTCACCAGTAACATAGTGCACAAGCACTTACAAACAAACAATTCCACACAAGGACATGGGGGGAACAGAGGGTTAAATACACAACACTTAATGAGGGAAATGGAAACCAGGTGTGTAGGAAAACAAGACAAAACAAATGGAAAATGAAAAGTGGATCGAAAAGACCGGTGACGCCGACGGCCGAACACCGCCCGAACAAGGAGAGGAAACGACTTCGGTGGAAGTCGTGACAATGACATACTCACTCGATCGTCATTACACAACAAAAAAAAACTACACGACACACCCAAAGTCTGCCGTCCGCAGATAGACCCTTCTCCAAAAATAGCGCAGCAAACTAGGTGTGAAATCCATTTTAATTGATAAGCTCGATTTACACACATGAAATATGTACTTATTTCTTTATTGGATCTAAAATTGATTTATTCGATTGATAGAGCATCCCATGTAAATAGCTAGCTAGGTATTATGGCACCCTATTATGACACCCTATTACCTTTGAAGGTTTTGTGTAATTAAATCTCGTAGCACATTCAAGTGTCAGTTTTAACAAAAGACACCCTCTATTTAATTGAAAGGATCATTTAAAATCACTTGCTGTAGCATTTGTTGCAAAGTTATTCCTATCAGTGGAGGCTCCTCAAAGAAGGAACTGGAGGACCATCCTCAGTGAATTTCATAAAAATTGTAAAGCATTGAAAAACTATACTAAATATATTCACGTCATAAATAATTGATTAAAACACACTGTTTGCAATGGTCTACAGAAGCCTAAACCACACTCTGTAGGGTAGCACCATGGTGTAGCCGAAGGACAGCTAGCTTCCGTCCTCCTCTGGGTACATTGACTTCAATACAAAACCTAGGAGGCTCATGGTTCTCACCCCCTTCCATAGACTTACACAGTAATTATGACAACTTCCAGGGGACGTCCTCTAACCTATCAGAGCTCTTGCAGCATGAACTGGCATGTTGTCCACCCAATTAAAGGATCAGAGAATGAATCTAGTACTTAAAGCATAAGCTACAGCTAGCTAGCACTGCAATGTGGTGAGTAGTTGACTCAGTGAGAGAAAGGCAATAGTTTAACAAATTAATTTATTCAAAAATTAAGGAGAAGCAAGAGAGTGTGATTTATTTTCAGTTCCACTTACTTAGCTAGCAATTGAATCTTGATAGTTCAGCCCACTCCAACAGAGGGATGCTATATTAGCTAGCTGGCTATGATTATCCAACTGTCACGGCTGTTGAAAGGAGAGGACCAAGGTGCAGAGTGGTGAGCGTACATTTTCGTTTATTAATCAAAATGACCCCTGAACAAATCAAATCAAATCATCAAGGGCGTGACACCAACAACACTGGAACTCTTTCAAGTCAAGGTAAGCTTTTGGTTTGATTAATTTATGGCCACCGGTGTAACTGCTTACTGACTATACACTTTAACGTTACAGCATTATTGTAGTGGGTTTACTAACATGTTACTTCTATTAGCTATATTGACTATGACGTTACTTTAGCTAATATGGTGACAATGATGTAGGCTGTGTGTGGCGGATATGATGTGGTTTGGAAAGGTTTTTTCTCCTGGTCACGTGTTGTTCATTGAAGTCCACAAACAAAGGTAAAAGGTGAGAGGAGGAGAGTGCATAGAGGCTAGAATGAATACAACGTGGCTGCTATGATCAGGGGTGCATTCATTCCACCGATTCTGTTGAAAAATGTTTCTTAAATGGAAGCAAATGAAACGGTGATAAAAATACAGGAATTTGTCCAATAGAAATTCTAGTTTGCAACTGTTGGACTAATGATTACACTCTAGATAAGCTAGACGCAGGCAAGACTGTGCAAGGCAGTATGAATGTGTCACTGTCATCTCAATATTTTTTCTCGACCTGTGTGCACCTACATTGTAAACGTTCATTCATAGGCTAGGTTGCAGCAACCTCTTGATGGGTACAGGGAAAATTGGAGTATCATCTAGTAGCCTAAACCCATCAATTTTACATTGAACTGGGTAAATGGAATATGAATGACAGTCATCCAACATGCATGGTGTTATAGAAATAAGGCTGTGCTAATGAAAACAAAAATGGTCCTCCCTCATCATAAACGGCACCGAACCGCACTGATTCCTATAATATGAGTCATGGAACAGCAGCATGAGAAAGCAGCACTAAGTCACTTGGAATGACTTGTGGGTACATTTGTTTTTTGTTGCCTCATGTTATTGCCTGTGTGGAAAGTGAGGTGCCTTAATTATTAAGCACCTCTCCAAACCAATTTTATGACAGAGTAAAGGTGATTTCCAATAATAGTAAAAAAAAATAGTATGGACTTTTCTTACTGAGTAAATACACATTTGAACTTAAATGGTAAGGCACTTCATTTAAATGAACAAACACTTCTTTCTTGTTTGCCTTGAGGCTGGTCCCATACACAACATGCGACAGGAACTCACACCCTGTCTTGAGGAGTGATTGTGTTATGTGCGTGATGATGTGTCAATAGACCACGAGAAGAATGATCCTTTCCTTTGTGAGTGATTATTATTTGCTATGCAAACTAGCATTGTGTTGGGTTTAACTTGTTAAAAGCTTCAGAGAAGCCTTTACCATTGGCTTCCATGATTTGATGAGCTCATCAATGAGTTGATGAGCTCATCGTCAGTCAGTCATTGTTTATTAGGATCCCCATTAGTTACTGCACATGCAGCAGCTACACTTCCTGGGGTCCACATAAAACATACAAATACATGAAAAGTACAGAACAGTTAAAGACAAGAACATAAGATTATTACATTCAATTCTAAATAAATAACACATATTGGGGGGGACAAGAGACAACTAAAATACTGTTTACACAATATTCATATATATAGTACAGTTAAATTATCTGTTTTATAAAGCTAAACTTCCTTTTTGCCTGAGTAATCTCTGGTGACGGAGCATTCCACTAGGACATGACTCTATACATAACTGAGCAATGTATTATATCTGTTTTTGGTTTGGCCACAGTGAAGAAACCCATAATGGCGTGTCTGGTGGGGTATTTATGTATATATGTATGAAGTGCATGCAACTAGATTATACAAGTGGTTTGGCATTTTCAACACACAAATGTTTCTTAAAAAGATCAGAGCCTGAACGAGTACAGTTGGTCTTTGTGTCAAAAACGCAGAACATATTTTACAACAGACATAACTCTCCCCTTCTTCTCAACAACTTTGTCAATATGACTTGACCATGCTAACTAACCATCCAATGTTACTCCTAGGAGTTCAGCCTGTCTATGAGAATGCTTTGAACCAAATACAATGCTCTTGGTTTTAGATGTATGATAAATGTCCATTGGGGTGAGGGCAGGGAAGAACCTCCACACACATTCACTACATGCGTCCACATACACATAACACACAAGTAGACCAACACAAAACAAACACACATACATACACATTACACCAGGGGTGCAACTTTCACTGGAGATGTGGGGGGGGGCATGACCCCCCACCCCCCCAAAGATTTATAATTGCACTGTCCCTTACAAAAAAAGATAGTGGTCAGAGTGCAGTATAACTGCAGTATGCTGCAAATACTGTATCCAAATAAAACTTCTTCTTTTTTTTACTGCAGTTAGAGTGCAGTATAACTGCAGTTCAACTGTAGTACACTGCAGTTATTCTGCAATTACTGGGTCCAAAATACCACAGTTGAATTTTGTTAAAGGAATTTGATTCCTATTTGTTTATTAAACAATTAAATTAGAACACTCTGCCCATTCCTAAGAATTTGTAAGATACTTATTTGCATAAAATGGACAGAGGCCAGTCTCAATCAATCAATAGCGTTTAATATCGAGAGTACTGATCATGGTACAATTTACAACAGGTTATAAACTAAAAATGACGTCATAGGTTTTAAACTGTCCTTCCTCCACACAATGGCAGGATAGTTCAGAAGCCTTCCCACATCGTCCACCACCTGTTAAATAATTTACTACTTGCCCAAGGTCTCTCCACTCCCTGTGTAGAGATAAGATGTCCCGTAAGGAACACAGCATTCTAGCCAGTCTGACGATAACGTCATTCGTTTCTACCAAGGAACAGACAGTCTTTGTTCTAATTCTTGATTATAATTACACACATTATATTCAGTACTATGATTATAATAAAATTCATACATCCATACAGTAACATAGTAGTATTCTGTTTAGTTGTAGTTTTAAGCTAAATAATGTATACCTAATTTAGTCATTATTCATCAAAATCTCATAACAAATGTAGAGTTGAAGTCAGAAGTTTACATACACTTAGGTTGGATTCATTAATTAAAACTAGTTTTTCAATCACTCCACAAATTTCTTGTTAACAAACTATAGTTTTGGCAAGTCGGTTAGGACATCTACTTTGTGCATGACACAAGTAATTTTTCCAACAATTGTTTACAGACAGATATTTTCACTTATAATTCACTGTATCACAATTCCAGTGGGTCAGAAGTTTACATACACTAGGTTGACTGTGCTTTTAAACAGCTTGGAAAATTCCAGAACATGATGTCATGGCTTTAGAAGCTTCTGATAGGCTAATTGACATAATTTGAGTCAATTGGAGGTGTACCTGTGGATGTATTTCAAGGCCTACCTTCAAACTCAGTGCCTCTTTGCTTGACATCATGGGAAAATCAAAAGAAATCAGCAAAGACCTCAGAAAAATAATTGTAGACCTCCACAAGTCTGGTTCATCCTTGGGAGCAATTTCCAAACGCCTGAAGGTACCATGTTCATCTGTACAAACAATAGTATGTAAGTATAAACACCATGGGACCACGCAGCCGTCATACAGCTCAGGAAGGAGACGCGTTCTGTCTCCTAGAGATGAACGTACTTTGGTTCAAAAAGTGCAAATCAATCCCAGAACAACAGCAAAGGACCTTGTGAAGATGCTGGAGGAAACCGGTACAAAGATCGAACATTTTGGAGAAATGTCCTCTGGTCTGATGAAACAAAAATAGAACTGTTTGGCTATAATGACCATTGTTATGTTTGGAGGAAAAAGGGGGAGGCTTGCAAGCCGAAGAACAACATCCCAAACATGAAGCACGGGGTGGCAGCATCATGGTGTGGGGGTGCTTTGCTGCAGGAGGGACTGGTGCACTTCACAAAATAGGTGGCATCATGAGGGAGGGAAATTATATGGATATATTGAAGCAAAATCTCAAGATATCAGTCAGGAAGTTAAAGCTTGGTCGCAAATGGGTCTTCCAAATGGACAATGACCCCAAGCATACTACCAAAGTTGTGGCAAAATGGCTTAAGGACAACAAAGTCAAGGTATTGGAGTGGTCAAAGCCCTGACTTCAATCCCATAGAAAATTTGTGGGCAGAACTGAAAAAGCATGTGCGAGCATGGAGGCCTACAAACCTGACTCAGTTACACCAGCTCTGTCAGGAGGAATGGGCCAAAATTCACCCAACATATTGTGTGAAGCTTGTGGAAGGCTACCCGAAACGTTTGACCCAAGTTAAACAATTTAAAGGCAATGCTACCAAATACTAATTGAGTGCATGTAAACTTCTGACCCACTGGGAATGTGATGAAAGAAATAAAATCTGAAATAAATGATTCTCTCTACTATTATTCTGACATTTCACATTCTTAAAATGTAATGGTGATCCTAACTGACCTAAGACAGGGAATTCTTACTAGGTTTAAATGTCAGGAATTGTGAAAAACGGAGTTTAAATGTATTTGGCTAAGGTGTGTGTAAACTTTCGACTTCGACTGTAGCTACTGCACTTTTACTGCAGTTTCAAAATGGCAATCTTTTTTTTGTAAGAGGTCATACAAAACTCGGCACAGCTGTGCTTTAGGACCACGAGGATGCCTCACAGCAGTCGGGAAGGCTGTTTTCCGGTTTCATCTGGCTGGATTTCGGACCACACGAAGTGATGTGTGGACAGGCTGTGTGAAGGGAAAGCTTCTGAAAGGCTGGCGTATAGGAACAGCACGGGAGAGATCTACAGAGGCAGCTGCTGTCTGTGTTGCGATATGTCTCTGAGTTGTACAAACAAGCAGAGCAGAAACTGGCTACTCTTTAGTTGACTGATCTAGCGGGCAAGGAAACTGCTGTTTGACAGTTACTGTTAGCTAATGTTTTCATCCCCTCTTAAATGAAGTGAATGAACTACTAGTAGTTAGTTAGCTAGTAGCTACCACAGCCAGTTCAGTTCTAGCTAGCTATCTGTCAGGTCGCAGTATCTAACAGCTGTTGTGTGTATGGAAATGTTTTGTAGCCTTTTTTTCTGATATAATATAAATTCATATGATTTATATGTTTACGGTAATGTTAAGATAATGACTAAAAATATTCCACCCTGAAACCATATTTGTATGAAATTTATTAAAATCATATAACTATAATCTGATGTGTGCAGTTTTAGTCAGAATTAGAACAAGGACTTTTGTTCCTTTTTAGTATGTAAGCAGGGTGCAAGTGGGAAACAAAAGATAAGAGGAGCTATCGACAGACAAGTTGGACTACTGTGTTCCTTGACATTCTGTCTCCACCCGTGGAGGGGAGAAACTGTTAGGCAGGTAGAAAATTATGAAACATGTTGCAGATTAAAGAAACAATGTATCTGTGTAGTGGGAAAACACCAACTGTCTGAGCAAGGCGTAGTTTAAGATTTGAACTTGTTTGTGTGTGTTATAAAGACTGTGTTTGCATTTTTGATTTTAGAGCGCTCTCGTGAATAAGCATTTTGACTATTGTAAACTGGGACTCTGTCTGTTTCATTTAAACCAGAACCTTACAAACTCTGGGTTGCAGACTGAGTAGATTAATTTAAATTTATGAACATTGATAATTAAATTCTCATAACATTTTCCCTCCCATTTCAACATAATTCAGTTTGATGATGTACCATTACCTAGAGCTAGCCAAAAGTTGGCTAATGTTAGCTAGCTCACTAACTTTAGCTATTATTTTCTGCATCAATCACACTACTTATTTTCCACCATAATTTGCAAATAAATTCATAAAAAATCCTACAATGTGATTTTCTGGATTTTTTCCCTCATTTTGTCTGTCATAGTTGAAGTGTACCTATGATAAATTACAGGCCTCTCATCTTTTTAAGTGGGAGAACTTGCACAATTGGTGGTTGACTAAATACTTTTTTGCCCCACTGTATGTGTATTAGTCAGTATAGCACTGTAACGTTATTGATCTGTCAGTTTCCCTAGTTAATTACCTACTTACCTACGTTTTAAACAGCACTACAGGCTTCACTTGTCATGGTGCTCAGTCAGTACACAACATTATGGTCATCATGTCTTCGCAGGATCAGGTGGTGACAGGTGTCCCTGCAGGGTCAGGCAGCCAGGGAAAAACAGTCTGTGACGGCGCAGAAGTGAACTTTTGCAGATACAACACTTTATTCTCTACTGTGCAGCAAACACTGGACAAGCAAGAAACGTCCAAGATTGAACTTATTTTAAGGCAGCATGACAAACCTCTAAAGTTGATTACCAAACTGTATCAAGAGTTATTAGAGGCTTTTGACACAAATGACACAAAACAGATCTGGGAGACACTATTGATGATAATGAATGGACACAGACTATGTATACAAAAGTATGTGGACACACCTTCAAATTAATGGATTTGGCTATGTCAGCCACACCCGTTGCTGACAGGTGTATAAAATCGAGCACACAGCCATGCAATCTACATAGACAAACATTGGCAGTAGAATGGCCTTACTGAAGAGCTCAGTGACTTTCAACATTTCCAACAAGTCAGTTAATCAAATTTCTGCCCTGCTAGAGCTGCACTGGTCAACTGTAAGTGCTGTTATTGAAAATGGAAACGTCTAGCTTCAACAACAGCTCAGACATGAAGTGGTAGGCCACACAAACTCACAGAACAGGACTGCCAAGTGCTGAAGTGCGTAGCACATAAAAATCGTCTGTCCTCTGTTGCAACACTCACTACCGAGTTCCAAACTGCCTCTGGAATTAACGTCAGCACAAGAACTGTTCGTCGGGAGCTTCATGAAATGGGTTTCCATGGCCGAGCAGCCACACACAAGCATAAGATCAACATGCGCAATGCCAAGCGTCGGCTGGAGTGGTGTAAAGCTCGCCTTCCATAGCCGAGCAGCCGCACACAAGCATAAGATCACCATGCGCAATGCCAAGCGTCGGCTGGAGTGGTGTAAAGCTCGCCTTCCATAGCCGAGCAGCCACACACAAGCATAAGATCAACATGCGCAATGCCAAGCGTCGGCTGGAGTGGTGTAAAACTCGCCGCCATTAGACTCTGGAGCAGTGGAAATGTGTTCTCTGGAGTGATGAATCCTGCTTCACCATCTGGCAGTCCGACGGACGAATCTGTGTTTAGTGGATGTCACGAGAACGCTTCCTGCCCGAATGCGTAGTGCCAACTGTAAAGTTTGGTTTATAAGGTCTGGATGCCTTATATGGAATACAGTACAACAAAAGGAGACTGTATTGAAAACATGCCCACTTCAGGGGAGATACCTATTTAGGCAATCTGCCGTACAGTTGGTTGTCACTCTGGCCTTGGCCCAACACCTGAAACCAATAATGAATGATTCACTAAGATTCTCAAGCTGAGTGGGGTGTGTTGGGTTGGGGCACCGCAGGGCTGTGGACTCTTCGGGACAGAACGGGGTGATCCAGCTATATTGTGTGCAAGTAAAAAGAACTCTACAGTAGGCCTATGATATGAATTATATGGAGGATGTACTGTTTATGTGTGTTAATGTGTAGGTGTGTGTGTTTTTATAAAACATTTGTTTTCCAAACCTTCCCTTGAGACCAAAAAACAAAGATGGGAAGGCAGTTGTGTTGGGGAGAGAGTTGAGTTATTGAATAGACTGGTGGGGGTTGTGGCGTGCAGGCGGCTCGGAATGGTTGCAATTTAATGTCTTAAAGACAATCAAAAGTTAAGACTTATTACTTCATTTGTTAGGCTATTGGTTAAAGGTGCGACCCAATATTGATTATTGAATTATCATTGATCCAGTTCACTCTTATCAATCACTTAAACATTTAATAACGATCTTAACTAGCTTAATGACAGTGGGCATTTTTGCTTACTTTTTGATGTTCCAAATAGAGACAGCTAGAAGGGCCATGGGTCATATTAGATTGTGTAGAAATGCAGGAAATTAGCTTTAGATGCCCCCCAAAAATGGGAGGACCCCCAACCCCCCTGCCAAGTTATGTCCCGCCCATTTCTAAAACCAAAGTTGCGCCCCTGCTTTACACACACTTTTACACTCATAATTTGCTGTTGCTACTCTGTTCTTTATTTTACTCTTATTATTATTATCTATCCTGATGCCTAGTCACTTTACCCTGCCTTCATGTACATAACTACATCAAATACCTTGTACATCTGCACATTGATTTGGAACTGGTACTCCCTGTATATAGTGCCATTATTGTGTATTTAATTGGATTCCTCACGTTACTATTTAAAAAAAAAATATATATATATTGTTGCTCATAAGCAAGCATTTCACGGTAAAGTCTACACCAGTTCTATTCAGCGCATGTGACAAATACAATTTCATACGTTTACGCCACGGAACTTGACGTTTTTTCTCCAAGACGGGGGCGTGCCCAGCCTGGTTCCTCCTTAAGTCCACAAATCAACTCCTTTGTTTTGCTGACGTTGAGAGAGAGGTTGTTTACCTGGCACCACACCGTCAGAATGCCTACTGTTGGCCGTCTCCTCGTTATTGGTAATCAGGTCTGTTACTGTCGCGTTGTCTGCAAACTTGATGTGTTGGAGGTGTGCGTGGCCACGCAGTCATGGGTGAACAGGGAGTACAGGAGGGGGCTGAGCACGAACTAAACTTGGAGTCACGCAAGGATATGTTGTGTGGTCCTCCCACTACGACTCAGGAAACCATGCAGTTTATTAGAGTACAGATGAAATAAGTTAATGAACTTCACATGGTGGTGAAAGTGCACGGTGATGAGCTTTATGGTCCTTTCCAGTTTGAACTGTGTGAGGCCACACAGTCGTTGGTATACAGGGAGTAAAGGAGGGCACTGAGGACGCACCCTTGTGGGGCCCCCGTGTTGAGGATCAATGTGGAGGAGGTAATGTTGCCTACCTTCACCACCTGGCCCCTCAGGAAGTCCAGGACCCAGTTGCATAGGGAGGAGTTCAGTCCCAGGGCTGTGAGCTTTGTGCTACGCTTAGAGGGCACTAAAGGTATTGAAGTCCGAGCTGTACTCGAACAGTATCCTCACATATGCATTCCTCTTGTCCAGGTGGGTGAGGGCAGTGTGCAGTGCAATGGCGATTGCGTTGTCCGTGGATCTGTCGGGCTGTAGAGAGGGTTGAGTGTATCGGGAAGAAGGATGTGATGTGGACTACCCTCTCAAAGCACTTCATGATGACTGAGTGCTATGGGCCGGTAGTCATTCAGTTCAGTTACTTTACCTTTCTTGTGCACAGGGATGATAGTTGACATCTTGAAGCAGGTGGGAGATAATGACCTGTGCTAGAGATTGAAAATGTCCGTCAACACAGCAGCTAGCTGGTCTGCACATGCACTGAGGGTGCGGCTAGGGAGGGTTAAGCAAGTAGCTCTCATTGTCCTCAGAGGCTCTCAGAGGCATGAGTCCTTTCGCTCAAAGTGTTAAAAAAAAAGGTGTTTAGCTTGTCCAGTAGGGTGGCGTTGGTGTCCGCAAAGTGACTGGCTTTCTTTTTGTAATCCATGATCGTTAGAAGCCCCGACCCGCTGAATTGCTCCTCCACTTTGACCCTATACATGTGTCTCGCCATCTTGATCAATCTGCGTAGGTCATATTTTTACTGTTTAACCATACAATTGTCCTTGGTCACCTTGCCGTGTTTATAAGCAGCATCTCTCGCCTTCAGTTTCCTGACAAGGCTGCCATCAATCCACAGTTTTAGATTCAGATAAGTTTTGAAATTCACCATCAGAATCACATCTATGCATTTTTTGATGAATCATGTGGCTGAGTTGGCATATTCATTAATGTTATCGCTAGAGGCGACCCGGAACATATTCCAGTCCACGTGATCAAAACAGTCTTGGAGCATGGATTCTGATTGGTCAGACCAGCGCTGTACAGACCTGACCACCGGAACTTCGAGTCTTTGTTTGTAAGGCGGGGTGGAGCAAAATGGAGTCATGGTCAGATTTGCCAAAAGGAGGATGGGAAATGGCCTTATACCGTGTCTAAAAGGCGTGTAGCAGTGGTCCAGCATAGAATCTCTGCGAGTTGGACAGTCAATGTGTTCATAGCAATTCAATAAATTAGTTTTGTTAAAGTCCCACGCCTCCGGGTACGCAGTCTCTAGTTTGTTCAGGGTCCAATTAAGCATTTTTGGTGTCTGCTTGGGGTGGGATGTAGAAAGACATAGCGATAATCTCTGCCAACTCTTTCAGAAGATAAAAATGGCGACATTTGATGACCAAGTATTCCAAGGCGGGAGAGCAAAAGCTCGCAAGTTCCTGTGCATTTCCCCCATCGCACCACTTGTTATTGGTCATAAAACAGAGCCTTCTGCCTTTGTTCTTGCCAGAGAGAGCCCTCTCCTATCTGCTCGAAGTGTAAAACCCGCTGGTTGTATATCATTCATTTGGATGTCAGAGGAAAGCCAGGTCTCAGAAAAAGAGTATGTTACAAAATCAGATGTCCCCCTGGAAGGAGAACATCGATCTGAGTTCGTCAAGTTTATTCACTAATGATTGAACATTGGCAAGTTCAATCATCATATTCCAATAGTTCTGCCCGGGTGTATGAAGTTTGCACGAAACAAATGGAGTAAGAACATGAGAAAATCACTAGGAAAAACACTAGAAAAAGTAGAAACCTGTAATGTTTTGTAGGAGCTCAAGGCGAGGCGCCATCCGTGATGTATAGTGTGTGCAATCAGCGTACAGTCATTTTATCTTCTTGTAAGACAAGTGGCAAATAATTTGTAAAAATAGAGTAACGGCCCAAGAGAACTGCCCTGAGGGATACCGCACTGTACATATGTTAGAGAAGCTTCCATTGAATACTTGAGTTCTATTGGATAAGTAACTCTCCAACCATGTGATGGTAGGTGATGAAAAAACTTCCCTTGTTATGGCTTTGCAACAACAAATTGATAATAAAATATCAAAGGCTGCACTGAAATCTAACAATACAGCTCCAACTATCATCTTATTATCCATTTCTTTTAGCCAACCATCAGTCATCTGAGTCAGTGCAGTACAGGTTGAGTCCCCTTCCATACTTGCAAGTCAGTAGTTTACTTGTTCTTTGACAATTTTCCCCATCAGTTTAGTAAGAACAGGCAGCAAACTAATTGGGTGGCTGTTAGAGCCAGCAAAGGGTGCTTTACTATTTTTAGGATGTGGAATTACTTTAGCTTCCTTCCACGCCTATGGACACACTCCTTTAGGCTTAGGTTAAAGACATGGCAAATAGGGGTGGCAATACAGTCTGCTACCATTCTCAACAGTTTTCCATCTAAGCTGTCTATACCTGGTGCCTTATCATTATTAGGCTACCCTAATGGTAGTGGTTAGAGCGTTGGACTAGTAACCGGAAGGTTGCAAGTTCAAACCCCTGAGCTGACAAGGTACAAATCTGTCATTCTGCCCCTGAACAGGCAGTTAACCCACTGTTCCTAGGCAGTCATTGAAAATAAGTTCTTAACTGACTTTCCTAGTTAAATAAAAGGTAAAATAAAAAAAATTGACAATTGTTTCCCCACCTCTTCCATACAAACTTGACCAAATTCCAAATGGCAATCCTTTCATTATTAGATCTTTAATATGCAAATATGATGGTTCACTGTGTAATGTTGTCATTTCACTTCTGTTTGTCCTCGAGTACCCCCAACAGTACACAGTTTCGTTGACAAACAACTCATTCAACTCATTGAGGGCGTGATTAGTTGAATCAGGTGTGTTTGTCCAGGATTACAATAAATATGTTTACTGTTGGGGGTTCTCAAGAACCAGGGTTGGGAAACACTGATGTAGCCAATAATTTCAAATGACTATTCACAAACTGGACAAACAGAAGTGAAATGACATTACACAGTTAAGTTTAGTCACAAAAGTTCTCAATTGATAGTTTGTCAACCAACCAGCTGAGCAGCCTGACTGGTTTGCCGCCAATTTCTGAACAATACAATTTTCCATTCCTCATCGATCCAGGCGGCTCTAACAGTTCAGTTAGTTTAACAGGTGCATGTTTGTCAACAATTGGCAAGAATACTTTTACAGACTCAGAGTACTGCATCTGGTTTCCCCTCCTTATACACGTCAGACCAACATAAATGTTTTACATCTTCAATAAAAGAGACCTGAGAAAACGTGAATGATAGCTTATTAAATACCTTTAGGCCCCGCCTTTGGCATTCCTTGTTATTGCCACAATGTTATGGTCAATACAGCCAATGGGAACTGACATTGCTTTGGAGCGAAGCTATGCCGCATTAGTGAAGATATGATCAATACAAGTGGATGGCACAGATCCAACACTATTGGTTTACACTAGTTGGTTGAGAGATAACCTGGGTCATGTTACAGTCTCACACACAGTAAGAAGCTTCATCTTGAGTAGAACCAGTCCATGTTCAGGTCACCGAGAAAATACGTCCGTTAGATAAGGTCTCAGATGCTAACGCCACACACACACATTCTCCAGATACTGACAGTTTGCGCTTGGTGGCCTATAACAGCACCCTAAAAGAAGAGGCTTCAGATGAAGCAGGTGAACCTGCAATCACAGCACTTCTACTTCATTTGTCATGAGATCCTCGGAGCTTTACAAAAATATGTCTCCCCATAGACATTCCTGTATTTTCTAGAATGTTATATCCTTATATTTCTACTGCTGTATCATCAAAATGGCTGTTTTCAGTCTCAATATGTTCTGTTGATTAACAGATAAGACTGAGTCATCTAATTATTCCTCAGAAAGCAATGTCCAACTGATCGCCACATTCCCTCTAAAACAAAGTCCCCTGACATTACAATGACACTCCATTTCACCACAGGCTTTCCCCATCATTTAAATCAATTTTGAATAATTAAAAAGTATATTAAAATGCAGAAAAATACCACGCACAAACCAGAAAGTCAGATTCGATTTTTCAGACCTATTTTACACTTTATTAAATGAGATCATTTCATACAGACAGTTTGGTTCTCTCCCTCCTTCACTCTCCTCCCTCATCCCAAAAACACACACCAGTTCTCCTGGCCAGGATGACGCAATTGAAACAGGATTGGAATGAAAAATGACTGATCCACGTCACAGAACAGTAAAAGTGACCTCACTTGGGTTGCTATACATACACATGTTGATGCACACGCAACGTGGTACTTATAGGATAAACACTAGTAGCCTGATACTGCTAAGATTTAGTTATGAAACCAGCAGCTAGGCAGGTACATAAAAACACACACTTCCACACACGCTCACGGAAGCACACACAGAAGGGGAGGGGGGTTGGTACATGGCTCGTCGTACTGCAGTCACTGAATTTTGTCTATGGCTGCCATTTTAAAAGCAGCAGAGGTCAGAATTGTCCGTGATGGGCTCAGGCATTGTCAAGGGCGGGAGGCTGGCTGCATCAACCGACCTTGTCGCCATCATGGCCCTCAGGTTTACCCTTCACATTACACTGGGTAAAAAAAAGGTATTATGGCTCCTCTGCACCCAACATGACACTTTCACACACTTGAAATCTTTTTTTAGGTACCCATTGTAATGAATGGGGGCAAGTCATTGGCCGAATGGTTGTCTGGTAAACTCAAAACAGCCCACACTCAAATTTCCCTGTCATAGGTCAGTACATATGTGAAACTGGAAATTATTTAGTTGGAATCGTACCAGAGAGTGATTAAATCTTGATATGTCCAACCAAACACCTTTTCCCCATTCAAAAAAGTAACTTGCTTTAAAATACCAATGTGTGGGTGCCAAGTACAGTACATTTGACATAATGCCCACAAAACAGTTAGGTGCCTCAACCTCTCCCTACATGAGAGAACACCAAGTGAGCAATAAATAAAGCAGCGAGATACAGTACAATCGTATGTTGATGGGGTGCACAACCAGAGAGATGGAGAGAGAGAGACGACAAATAGGGATTTTTTTTTTTTTTTTTTTTTTTTTGGGGGGGGTATTTACATCTTAAATCAGGACATCGAAAACTAATTGTATTTACAGACTTTTGAATGGAAATGAGACCAGTCAGTTACAGACGGGTTCAACAGGTAATGGAAAATAAACGCTAATACAAATAACGAGGAAAATGGGAAAAAAAAAAAAAAGTGGGTGATATTTACAGATGTGCAATAAGATGGGGGGGGCATGGGTTAGGGAGAGAAGCAAATGGAATCCAAAACAATATGCTACATTTCAAGCAAATCAGTTGGGATTCTGGGCTAGGGAGCAGATGGCTTCAAAGAGATAATGGGAGGTAAAATGAGTTATTTCAATCAATGTCAGCACATGAGGGTTGTTCATACAAGGGGGTGGCTGAGGTTGTACAATAGCATAACACACCTGCACTAGAAAGCATTCAAGTGGTCATTACTGAGAACTGAGCTAAACCTACAACACTGGCTTTTTAAAAACGGTGCAGTTTGAATTGGCGGGTACAATTCTTCACATGAACACACAAATACTCCGCTATTCCCCCCACCCTTCAATTTCTCACTTATTCTCATGAACTCCCACAAGCACATAGCAAAGTACAAGCCTATAGGACTACTATGAACTAGCTATCTGCCCTTCTACACCAGTAACAGAGTATGTCTTCACACAGACCCACCTTGACTCCCATTTCAGAGAATTTATTATAAGGAACTGGGATCATGGGTCTGTGTCAAAGTCCAAACTGGAGTTAACTACTCTATATAGTATATATTTATGTCCATATGGCTGAACCCCCATAGTTGATAATCCATTCGTCCTCTACAATCTAGATGGGTGCCACACTGACAAAGATTTTTACAAGTGTGCTGTGAAAAGTCCACTTTCTTCACTGCAAATTTGAAATGAACATCTCAAAACATAACACAGTTTGTATATACTTCCAGAAAGCTCCCTCTTTCAAATCAGGAGTTCTGAAGAGTTCATGCTATGAATGGATAACAAGCACCAAATATAATTGATGGTATGCCATTTATTGAAGCCAATAGGAAGGTGACAATTGACTACCACAGCAGTCTTAATCATCGATAGCACCTTGATCGTCTTCCCACGGACAGTAAAAGTAGGCTCAGTTTGGGATTGTCAGTGGGAGAGATGCTGCTACATAGATGTGAATCCTGGATCTCTCAAACTCCACCACCCTCTGTCAAAACTTTTCCTTTAGGTCCTCAACACACATGGGAAATTGCTAGCAAGTACGGCTACCAATTATAACTTGCACTCCCGTTTCAATGTAAAAACGGCCTTTTCCGAAGCAAATTAAAAAATAAATACATTTACAAGTAAAAGAAAAAAAGCAGCTGTCATTTAATCTCTTTTTAAATATCATTTAAAAGTATAAAACAAACACAGCCTCTTCATCTCTCCATCTTGCAACCAACACCATTTTATCCCATTAGAATCATTTGGTCGCATCGTAGACTAACTGGGGAAACACCTCAATTGGCTTCTAGAGACAAACTCCTGTTCACTTTGTGTGGTGGTGGCAGGAACTCTTCATGAAGTTCTCAGTCAAATAAATAAAACAGAATAAAAAGAAAAAAATACATTTGATTTAAAAATAAAAAATTTAAAAAAAGATTTAAAAAAGTATTAGAGAGGACCTGTCCCACCTACTGGAGCTTTAAATGTCACCCCCAACAGCAGGGACATGAGTGTTATAAACAGCCGGAGAGAAAGAGGGCCAAAGGAGATGCAGCGAGGGAGTGGGATAACACTTATGGTGGCAGTACATGAGAAAGTGTGTTTGTGTCTCCAACTCTTAGCCTGTAGTGCTGATCGAGTTTCAATTTCATGTAACAAAACTACCTTGTCAGCTAATGATCTCCTCTTCCGGCTATGAATGGTTTGTTCAATGTATGTACAGTACAAAAAAGGTATGTTTGTAACCAATGGGGAAAAATAACAAGCAGCGAGGAAGAAAGAAGCAATACAGAGTGTGTGTGTGTGTGTGTTTAGGCTGGCAGACAGAGGTGTGTGTGTGTGTGGGTGTGTGTGCGTGTGTGTGTGCGTCGGGCTGGCAGACCGAGGGTTTGCAGGGACATTTCAGGTGCTGTTGTTTAGTGATCCGGGTACAGAGCTGTGCTGAGAAGAGCCGTCTAACCCAGAGCCATCTACAAAGGGACAGGGGAAAGAGGAAGGGAAGTGGCAGAGAGATAGTGTTAGGTATATTGAGAGGATATAATACATTGCTTTTGCTTGTCAGGAATATACTGGAAACATAAGCAATTACACAGCTAATTGTAGTAAGACCTCTAAAACTGATTAGAAAACCTGTCCCAGGTTTCCAGTTAGAGGACCTCCTTTGGACTACAAACGTTCTCAATGCAGAAAGGTGCGGTTCTCAATGCAGAAAGGGACCAACATGCGTCTCAGACTGGTGCCCCTTTGGCTGCAGTCTTCTACAGAAAGGTTACTTTGACCAGAAACATGACATTTGTTTTGCCATTTGTAAAAGCAGCATTCATCTTACTATCCATTTGGATGCAGCTTAGAGCTCCACCTAACCTAGAATGTCTGCAAGCCAATCACTGCTTCATAACACCAGGTGCAGATATGGGAATGTATGATTGACAGCTACTCTATCTACTGAAGTGAAATGCGTAGCCAATGCCTATGCTTGGAGACGGGGCGGGGCTCATACCAGAGGACGCAGTCTGTGCGCGGGCATGAGGAGGAATGAGGGTGGAGTTCAGCTGGGGCTGGATTGACAGTTCTGGAAGGAGGAGAGATGGGAAATAGCATTAGTTTTATAAGACTGTGGTAAGACCAAGGTAATCGCATTTCAAAATTAGGTCAAAGTCTTACAACACATATTGAAACAAATATATTCTAAACTTCATATTGTAGATATTCTGCACCTACTTTTAGGATTTATGCATAGGTTATAAAACGAAGTTGGGGTCAGGTCCATTTACATTCTTGAATTGATTCCCTGAATTTAAATCGAGTCAACCCCTTTCAGGTCACAGAAAGTCAGGGTTCAACAAGGTGTACTGACCGGTGGTGCTGAAGTTGAAGAGAAGGGGCAGCTCTCGGCCGCTAGGCAGCCGGGCGTTGGGCTGGCGCAACTCGTCGAAGAAGGAGTGAGCGCAGGCCTCCAGGGGCGAAAAGCGCGTGACCGGGGTGTATTCCAGCAGGCGCGAGCACAGGGCGACGGCCTCCGGAGGGGAGCGAGGCTTAAACACCTGTAAGAGGTGGTACAAGGACACAGACAACATGAAACAGTTGCATTCAAAATAAGACATTAGTTGAAAGCCAAAAATAGAATAATGTTTACACACACACAATAACCATTTACCTTAGTCCAGGGATGCGCTTTGATCTGGGGGAATTTGAACTCTGTGTAATTGGGGTTCATTTCACGGATCTGTTCACGTGTTGGAGTTCCCAAAACCTGAGTAGCAGAAATACAAGTATACAGTTAGTAGTGTACAATGGGTATCATTTGGTTTCTCTCCACAGCACCGATTATAATCCAACTTTCCTCCCCCACACACACACATCCTCATAAGCCAAATGCTAATATGTAATCAGAATGTCAGGTATTTTGTCCCTGTAGTGTAAACCATAAACAAAAACACACCCTTTCCCTATTTACTCACCTTGATGATCTCTACTAGCTGGTCCACTCCGCTGTCCCCGGGGAAGATGGGCTGTCCCAGCAGCAGTTCGGCCAGCACGCAGCCCGCCGACCAGATGTCGATGTTGGCCGTGTAGTCGGTGGCGCCGAAGATGAGCTCTGGGGCGCGGTAGTACCGCGAACAGATGTACGACACGTTGGGCTCCCCACGAATCAGCTGCTTAGCACTGCAGGCAGGGGTCAACCGCAGAGGTTAAAGGTTAGACCAGGGGTTCAAACTTTTTGGGCCCACGACCCCATTCTGATATCTGAAAACTTGTGACCCCAACAATTAAATTAGGGCTATGGTAGTTATTCTGCCCTTGAGTTGCGTTCCCATGCAAAACTTGACAGATAGCTAACAACTAAGTCTTCAATAAAACTCCCAAGGCGTGACTTTTCTTGAATGAATATATTGAAAACGTTTATGTTGTGAAACTGCAAAATACAGAAAAGAATATACTTTAGTATTCAATTCACACCGACATACTGTAGCTGTACATTAAACATTTGAAGTTGCATAAATACAAAGCACGTGCTAAGGTACCATGCATCTGGCATGATGCCAAACCATATAGCTAATTGTTACTCATATGGTAATTGGCTCCTTTCATTACTCTAATAATGTACAACCATTTATGTAGAATAACAAAGCATATTACACTAGGAACAGTAACAAAACTACAGTATTGTATATTTTACAATTCGTTTGCATGACGCACGAGCAAAGTAATACAGCTAACGACATACATTAAGGCATTGCAATTTGTGAGTAAATGCAACCAATATTGATATGTAAGCAACTCTATCAATAACAAGATTATCATCATTAGCTAAATGCTTGAATCGAACTTACAAACAAATATGTTTCCAAGGCTGAAGCGTGACAAGAAATAACTACATTGAAAGACCTGCACCGTAGCGTTGTTTGTAGCGGCTTCTATGCGTGCAAAACAAATTCTGTACTTCCTGTTTGCGTCGTCTTTCTAAGTACCAGAAAGCGCCACTAGGGGGCAAATAACACCATTGAACACAATGAAAATCCAATTTAACCATTGTAATAAAATAATCTGTTACCTTCTAACAGGATGGCAGCACAGTAGTCAATTGCAAAACATGCAAACAGTATTTCTGATTGTATTCTCAACTCACCATCATATATATTTGTAATGTGGGGTTATGACAAATTGCAAATGAGTCTGACAATTTCTCTTATCTCACCGATGAGATGGGTGTGCTTGACACATGTTGCGTCGGAGCGTCTCAAAGTCAGTGAATTTGTGGTCTGCAGCATTCGGTCACATGACAGATCAATCAGCTGTTCGATTTCACTTACTGGCATGTCAACTGAGCCAGGATCACAGTCAAATGGATTTCGCTGATTCGGACACTAGTCTGTAGATTTTGGGGGGGTATTTCCCTGCATGCCTGCGTTCAGTTCGTTCTTTTTCAAAAAAAATGTCTGTTACATAGGTAAGGAGACACCTTTACTTACACAGAAAGTCAACAAAGTCTGTATTTACATCCATTGTGAATGACAACAGTTCCCCTCGCAACTCAAAAATAAAAATAAAAATCCAACACTCCCCCTCGATAACCACCAAGCCTCAAAGTGAAATAGAACAGTCATGCTCTGATCCCGTATCTCCATGTAGTTTACAATTGAAGTTACCTGCTGAATATCTCCAGGTTCTGCGCTCAGCTTTTTTGCCGCCAGTTGCTCTCGTGTATCCATTATTGCTCAGTGGATGTGATGGGGGTGGGGTCACCTTGGGGTCGTGATAGGGGCTGCACCAAATGTTTGATGTATTATAATAATTGATTATGTTTAATTAATAGAAGGGGTATAAGACCCCTCCCCCCACTACAGAGTCCTGGACCACAGATTAGCAATACATATTCATTATAATGTTTAATATTGTTCCACAGTTCATTTCTTGTCTCTGCTTCTTATAAGAAACGGTCTGAGAGATGTGTGAGTTATTCCAGTCAAAACAGGGTGTCTGTGAGAAAGCGCCTCAAGGCTAAAAGAGATTCATAGACACAGAACCCTGCAAGGGAGTGAAAGAGATGAGACTAGTGAGACATACCACTATAAAGCAACTTGGAGAGTGGAAGATTACTGCGGAGCCCTTAGAAAACACTGGAACTATTGTCTCTCCTGCAAGTTTGTATAACTGTATGTGCATGGGCTTGGTCTCATGAGTAGAAGGTGTTGACGTAGGCAGTTACATCACTAGGGGTTGACTGCAAGCATATTAAAGCAACTTGGACCCTTTCCTATTTTGCAGAACTTACTCGGAAACATGCGTGCTATGTTGCCATGGTCAACTGTCTGTCTGCAATAGCATTAAAAGGTTTTTGATTGATTTACTTAAAGATAGTCTGATTTCACCAAAAAGTAAATACAATGCATCCATATGGCAGAGGGAGACATTCATAACTAGAGTGCAGAGGCCTGCCCGCCGTCCTGTGATAGATGGAGCCCCATCTGTGGAAAAGCCCACCTTCGATCCCATGGAATTGATTTTGTGTCAGTATAGCCACGCAGCACACTGAACAGCCCCTGTGCCGTTTCATGCTCAAAACAACATGTCCTCGTGAAAAGCATCCCCCTACATGTAGCGAACGAAGGTCAATGCATCTCGGCCCTCACAGCTAACGTCCATTTGGAGAGCACAAGGTAGGAAGTTTCCTCAGTTTCCTCTTGATTGCTAGCTATAGCATCAGTTCTTAGTTTCACAGAGTTATCTGACAAAGGTATTGATGGAAGTTTGTGCCTCCCCACACATCGTTTTCACCATATTAATTGCGGCCGGTAATATCTCCATTCACCATGGGAGTGGTTCAAGTGTAACGATCAAGTGCGGCCTTTTCCCCACAATTTAAGGGAGCTCTGGTAGAATTTTTACTTATAGATTTGAATAATTTTCATTTAGATAGATTTTTAAGGTTGAGAGATATATATATATATATATATAGATATATAGATATATAGATATATACACATACACACACACACACACACATACCTCATCTTATCTTTGTGGTTAACCAGAGTATTCTAAAATAAATCTAGTTGAAGCTAATACAGTCTCCTAAGCTGAGTCTAGGTTATGCCAAGACCGTGTTCTTACAATACTTCCATCTCTAACCACTGCAACAGTTGTTACTGGTAAGAAAAGCATTAGATGCTTAGCAGTAGAGCCATGCAGGCCTAACCATGTGGTATGGGAATAGACACGGCTCTTTGGTGCCTCCTTGAGACCACCTGACCACACTACCCTTTGGTGTTTAGCGTAAACTAAGGTATACAGCACGCGATAAACCAATGAACGAGGGGTGGGTCTCCCACATCTCAGTGTAGTTCTATTTTTTTTATACCGAAGTTAATATCTCAGTGGAGATTTCTACTTATTGATTTACAATTAAGAAGCGCAGTGTGTACTTTTTTAAATAGAAAGCAGCCCTGCATCTGTCTGCATAGTAACAGAACTGGATGTACTATGGGGAAAATACACATGAAAAGGGTGTGAGTTGATAACTGTAACTAAGGACAACTGGATCAGTGTTGCATAGCCCCATTCAAGGGAGGGCATAGATCCATTTCACATTCTGTCTGGTTGAGCCGATTTATTCAACCAGAACACATAAGACCCAAGTGTACATCAATACTAGGTACCAGTCAGTCATATTGGATCAATAGCATGTTAACACACTGTGTGGAGGGAAATATCTGACCAGCTTACCTCCCAAAGTCACAGAGCTTTAGGATGGCCGTTTCAGGGTCCACCAACAGGTTCTGGGGTTTTATGTCTCGGTGGCAGACACCCTGGGAATGGATATAGGCCAGGCTGCGAAACAGCTGGTACATGTACACCTGAGAAAAGACAAAATGTCCGAACAGAGACCAATTAGAACTATAAACAAATCAATAAGAGGGAGTCATTCTGTGTCAATGCCAAGCCTGTCTGGGAGAGTAAACAAAAAAGAAGATAGTTCATAATTGAATGACTTATACTGGACAATCAAAGTCCAATGAACAGATGCCGAGGCAAGCAAAAGTGGGACAATGAAAGAGAGCAAGTGAAAAAGAAGGCGAGAGAGTTTTACCTTGACGTAAATGATCGGAATGATGCTTTTGGCCTTGTTGAAATGCCGGGCCACCCTGTACACGGTCTCCGGGACAAAGTCCAGCACCAGGTTGAGATACACCTCATCCTTCTGTATAGGGGGAAGAGAACTGAAAATCACTATGACTACACTAAATCATAACTCCATACGTCCTCAGATTATTCTTGTACAATGAAAAAGCACTTTACAAAATGTAACAAACTTTGTAGTGGGATAAATGACTCATTTGAAGAGGAAACAGACAGTTCAGGTGCTCAGTGTGCCAAAAACAATGGATGGCAACCTACCTTTTCACCACTAGAGTAGAAGAAGTAGCGTAGCCTCACGATATTGCAGTGGTCCAACTTTCGCATGATCTGTAGCTCTCGGTTCTACATAGGAACGTTAAACAAAGAATAGTGGGAAACGTCAAGGGTTTCTGATTGACCTGTAAGCACATTGATCTTTAGTACGCGCGTGATACGCGTTTGTTCAAGTACATTTCTGTTACCTAAAAAATAAAACGTAGGCTACAATACCAATTACAAAGCGGTGTCCCTGTATTCAGACAAACAAGTAGCTACTCATAACATTAGTGGAATTTACAAGACCAATCCAAAAATGGATATTCATATCACTAGTATGTTAAACAAATTAGTGATAACAAAATGTAAGTGATAACAATTTTAGACAAAAAAAAAAAAAAAAAAAAAAAAAAAAACTCAGCATTTACAGTCCATTAAAAAACAGCTTTCTATAAATTATGTGCTATCGCTTGGAAATAAACAAATATGACTCTGGGTGACACGAAGCCTGTATGTCTTCAAGAGAATGGCCTCCATACCTTGAACCTCTTGTCCTGCAGCACCTTCTTAATGGCCACCATCTCCTGGCTGTCGATGAGGCGCGCCTGGTACACCACACCGAAGGAGCCATTCCCGATCACCTTGATGTCCGTGTAGGACACCTCCTGTGGACGGTCGGGACCCTGCCCAGATGTGGCCACCACTGTAGTCACCTTCCCACTGTCCCCTGGGAAACAACGATATGTTAACGACATAGTTGTCTTTTCAGATTTGAAATGGAGGTGATCAGTGTTGTGTTCATTAGGTATGAAACTGAAAACAGGAAGGTATGCCCATTATCTGAACAATAAGAAAATAGGTTTTACTATGGTGTGTCAATGAACAGGACATTGATGTTAATATAGCGCATTCTGAAAGTATTCAGACCCCTTGACTTTTTCCACATTGTTACATTATAGCCTTGTTCTGAAATTGATTTAAATAAATGTATCCTCACACAAAAGAAAAAACAGGTTTAGAAATGTGGGCAAATTTTTTTTTAAACCCAAAAAACTTTACACAAGCATTCAGATCCTTTGCAATGAGACTTGAAATAGAGTTCAGATTCATCTTGTTTCCATTGATCATCCATGAGATGTTTCTACAACTTGATTGAAGTCCACCTGTGGTAAATTCAATTGATTGGACATGATTTGGAAAGGCACACACACCTGTCTATAGAGGGTCCCACAGTTGACAGTGCATATCAGAGCAAAAACCAAGCCATGAGGTCGACGGAATTGTCCATAGAGCTCCGAGACAAGATTGTGTCGAGGCACAGATCTGGAGAAGGATACCAAAAAATGTATGCAGCATTGAAGGTCCCCAAGAACACAGTGGCCTCCATCATTCTTAAATGGAAGAAGTTTGGAACCACCAAGACTCTTCCTAGAGCTGGCCACCCGACCAAACTGAGCAATCGGGGGAGAAGGGCCTTGGTCAGGGAGGTGACCAAAAACCCAATGGTCACTCTGACAGAGCTCCAGAGTTACTCTGTGGAGATGGGAGAACCTTCCAGAAGGACAACCATCTCTGCAGCACTCCACCAAATCAGGCCTTTATGGAAGCGTGTCCAGACAGAAGCCACTCCCCAGTAAAAGGCACATGACAGCCTGCTTGGAGTTGCCAAAAGACAACTAAAGGACTAAGACCATGAGAAACAAGATTCTCTGGTATGATGAAACCAAGATTGAACTCTTTGGCCTGAATGCCAAGAGTAATGTCTGGAGGAAACCTGGCACCATCCATACGGTGAAGCATGCTGGTGGCAGCATCAAGCTGTGGGGGATGTTTTTCAGCAGCAGGGACTGGGAAACTTGTCAGGATCGAGGGAAAGATGAACAGAGCAAAGTACATTACAGCTCCTTGATGAAAACCTGCTCCAGAGTGCTCGGGACCTCAGACTTGAGCAAAGGTTCACCTTCCAACAGAACAACAACGCTACACACACAGCCAAGACAAGACAGGAGTGGCTTCAGGGCAAGTCTCTGAATGTCCTTGAGTGGCCCAACCAGAGCCCAAACTTGAACCCGAACAAACATCTCTGGAGAGACCTGATAATAACTGCGCAGTGACACACCCCATCCAACCTGACATTCCTTGAGAGGATCTGCAGAGAAGGCCACCAAATACAGGTGTGCCAATTTTGTATCGTCATACCCAAAAAGACAAGGCTGTAATCGCTGCCAAAAGGTGCGTCAAAGTACAGAGTAAAGGGTCTGAATACTTATTTAAATAAAAAAACGGAAATATCACATTTACATATGCAAAAACTTCTGCTAGCCTGTTTTTGCTTTGTCATTATCGGGGTATTGTGTGTAGATTGATGGGGGATGACGACTATTTAATCCATTTTAGAATAAGGCCATAACAAAATGTGGGAAAAGTTAAGGGGTCCAAATACTTTTTAAAATAAAATGTGCAAACATTTATAAAAACAGTTTTGCTTTGTCACTATGGAGTATTGTGTGTTTGATGAGAATTATATACTTTGAATGCACCGTATATGGTTCATTCCTACAGTTACTGTGATGCTCTTTTGAATGAATGTATGGCTATTGTGGGTAACATTAGTGACCTAGTTTAACATTGTGACGTAAACAAGGGCTCAAGTTATAATAGGCCTTTACATTTCCAAAACAGGCAGCAGGCAGAGAAAAGAATTGCTCAGCATAGGAAATAGCCCTACAGGGTCATGTTAAGGAGAAAATACTATCTAGACTTGTCCAATAAGATTGTTTGGCGTTGCAAAAATTGTTGCGCCAATGTCCTACTGAACAGAATCCAGGGCTCGAGTTATTAACTACCTCGTGGTTGTTTAACCACTATAGTAACCGCCTGCCTTGTCGGAAGACAAGACAAATACATGCTTTACTGTAAAATCCAATATCACTATTCCAGGGCTATTTGTGCTCCTTTGACCATCTTTTGACCTAAGGAACACAAGACTTGCGATTACTCCTAAATAGGCCCATCTTCGAGCTCATCCATTACACTTGAACGCAAACAAGTTTTTGGTGGCCTGGATCAGAGAGTTCTCTGAGGCAGCCATACCTTCATGTGAAGGTTCATTCCCTGTATGGAGGACAGAACAGGGCCAGATGGCTGGAATTGAACTGGAGACCTTTGCACTGAGAATGACCCTGCTCTAACATGCTGACTACACCGCTTGCGTTGCAAAACAAATGTACACGTATCATTGAAAATCCTTGAGTCTGTAGCCAGGCGCTAAAATAGAACTTGATTCTATTTTTTATGCTTGATGAGCTGCAGGTCCCGCCTCTCCCATCTCCTAATTGTTTTTTAAGAGCATATACCCTTGTGGGTGATTGAAAGATGAACACTAGTCCATTTGGTGGTGGTAATGCACCTTAAAGTTGGTTGCCAACCGACATACAAAATTCCTCAGAAGGATGACTAGAAACGATTAGTTTCCCTTTTTAAAATCGGTGGATTAAATGTCGGAGAAATGGGTAAAAGGATTCAGAAAAGGACTTTATGCATTTCAGGTAAAATAACAATTCAATGTTCATATCCCAGGTGAAATGAGCAAGCAATTGCAAGCTGCTGTCCACATTTTTGCTCAATGTTTCACCAAGATTGACTTACACCATGAGGTTTGAGGTCAAATTTATCTCATCAAACATAATATGGAAATGGCTGCAGATCCTTTCCCCCTTGTACTAATGATCTCGAAGCTTCTGCGCATGCGTTTCTTCTCTACTTTACGAACAGTCTCTGCTCTATTCGTAGCGAACAGGCTACTCTGGGGAATGGTCGTTTAACAAAGATAAATCCAAACTGAATCAATGTCCGCAAGATCACAATGATAGTATTCTACATAACAGAACTTCATATAATAGTATCGTATGACCATTGCTTTACTTGGGCCGGCGTTGTTTGGAGCGCCGTACTGGCACCTCTAATTTTTGCGGAATTTTGGGAAAACAAAGTAGCCTATCTATTCTGGCCCAAGTTAAAACACACAGTCAAAAATGGTTGATCAAAGCGGAAATGCGGCGGGATCTGCATTGAATAGCAATCGAGTGAGGGTATACATTTCCTGATTCCGCTTTGTTCATGTTTATTTGCCACCAGTCTGAATCTGTGCGTAACAGTAGGCAGTTCAAGATTGCGCAGATTGAATATGTGCCAGCCTGAATGCGCGTGATGCGCTGTTCCAAATGGTCAAATTAGGTGTTTTATTAGAGTTTAAGGTCATGAAAAGTCATGGAAGTTTGTTTCAGTTTTATGTAATGAATGAAGGCACACATACATATTATCAATCACTCAATCTACATAATCAGCAATCATCGGAATGACCCGTAATTGTGTGTGCGCGCCAGTGGGCTGTTGCCAGAGGAGAGAGAGCGTGACATTTCAGTAGCATTTATAAAATAACGAAAAATTAACTAGACAGCCAATTCTAAACTTGTAGCATTTCTCGCTAGTTAACTATAGCTAAACTAAGCATTCATGTCGTTGTCGCCTTCCCACTGGCAATAGCCTAAATAGATTTGTTGGAATGCAACGTTGGAATGCTGAGATTCTCCTCTATTAAACAGCAGCCATGTAATTGCAACAACTTTCAAAATATTCTAATAGCCTAAATGACAAATAACTTGCTGTGCATAGATCTCGCGTGATACATTCATATTTTAGCCTTATATAAAACATGTCTAGTTAGATACCTTGCTATGAAGTAGCCTACCTTATCCATTTGACCCCTGATTCATTGAATGAGGGAATACTTTCATAAAGACAAAAAGTATTTGGTTTTAATGTTGCAATATTTTATATCAAGGGTGGCAAACATCCTCCTTTTTGTTCACTTTGTAGCCTAAACAACAGCTCAACAGGACCTTGATAAGCAGACCTGGGTGTTTCAGGGCCAGAACAAAAGCCAAGCCTACACACCCAAGAGCTCTCCAAATGGAGGTGTGGCTGACAGTGCAGTTCTACTTTGTGGGGGTTAAGTGCCTTGATCAAGGGCACAACGGCAGGAGATGGTAGGCCTACATGGGATCAGGCACCTTTGTGTCAAAGCTTACTTTTTCCATGTAGGCTATAATAATAGTCATGACAATTTGGTTAAGTCATGGAGAAGAAATGGTCAAAGTTTTTGAACCCTTAACAGTAAATCAGGAAGTCTATAGCATAATGTTATTTGTGAACATAGTCTAATGGACAGACTAGGAAAATGACCGCTCCTGCACTTCATTCATCAAGTCAAGCACTGAGTAAGAAGTTACTATAAGACAAAGACACAGCATTTCTCTCATGTGGCAAAAACTCAACAGCGGGTGCTCGCCACTAGGCAAAATACACAGGTTGGCTATGCTACACTCTTAAAAGTAGCTGAAATGATTTTTGAAGGGTCCTTTTAATAACCTAATACGATTACCAAACATGTTCCAACACCTTAAATTGCAAAAACTTCAAAAGGTAAATATTTTAAAACATCTATTTTTCCATATAGAGATAAGGTGTCCGTTTGAATAAAATCAACTTTGTAGGCTTCGGAGCTTGTCTGACACTAAGTACCGTCATTAAAAATTAAGACAAATTACTCAAGAGGGAGCCAGACATCAATTTAGCCTAACAAGATGGGGGGGGGGGACTAGATTTACTGACACTCTCGCTCCCACTAGTAGATTCTGCCAATCTGCCGTTACACTCCTGAAGTTGCCGGTAATAAGCTACGCCAGCAGCGGTCGGCAACCTTTTCCATTTGGAGTGCCAAGTTATCATTCCATTTCTACTGATCTCCGTACCCGTTCATATGCACATTGTCATGGAACAGTTGCATTTCATTTATAATAAAGTCTTCATATCTCAAAACCAATGTCATGTGGTTAAAGCAAAATGATCTAAAAAGTAACTTCTATTCCTATTGCCAATGTAAAAAAAAAAAAGCCTAAATAAAGCCAACAAATAAAAACATTGCAGCCTGCAGGTTGAATTGGCTACAGATGGCCTGTCTGTAAGGAACTTGAAACATTGTATAACTTGGCCCAAAGCTCATGCTAGCAAACTTGCAACATTGTATAAAATATTCTGGGCCCTCAATTTCCCAGGTGCCAGTGAGCTCATGACAGACACAGCTGTAAGCTATTTGCCCAAGGGATAAGAAGTAATCAGGTAGGCCTATTATCTTTTTTTTCCCCGAAAGGGAGAGAGCTGGAACGATGTTTCAAACAGGCTACGTTGAGGAGCTATTGTCATTCTGAAATGGAAGTAAAAACAGATTGATTGTTTGAGGCAAAGAAAAAATTACTTTGAGAAGCTCCACAGTGATGGTGAGTTAAGACAATCAGAAATAGTATCAGATCCCCAAAAGGGTACATTTACAGGCCTCCATTTGTGCACAGGTCAGGTAGCCTAGGACTACTTCTATGCGTAATCAGGTGCCTGTTCTTACTCAAGACTGACAGGAGCGCTTCAAACAAAAGACAAGGAATAAATTGACAACTCGTAAATGGAATAAAATAACTTCTCACAAGTGTAGCCTAGGTTGTGCGCTCTGCAAACAACGTGTCCACTTCTATGACAAAGGTAACTAACAATATATTGAATGCATTAATAGAAATTCCAGTAACCAAACAAACATAGTAGATTAGAAATTATGGGAATTAAATGGTAGGCTAAATGTACTACTGGTGTGCCTCTGCAATGGATTAGTCCACTGAGACAGGAGTGAATCAGACAGGTGTCTCGTGTGCCATACATTTTTTGTATACATTTTCCACTGCTCGACAAAGTACAGTTGGTAGCGTTAATGCACTAACGGATGCCAGCCACCGATAAACCCCACAGAAGAAGGGGGGCAAGAACGGTAGCTAGACGTGCACCGGTAAACAGTGTCCTACGTCCGCGCCTGTCTTCCCGCAGTTCTGTTAACGACGGCGAGGGCGGGGGGAATCAATGGGATAGAATGGTGCCGGAGGGGATGACCAGGCCCAAATTTCAGACATTTGTATGAAGAGGAGACGCCTTTACAGAAGTCGAAGCGCCAGATGCCTGGCGAGACAGCGTCGGTGAGTGGATAATCCGCCTTTACCCTCCGTTCTACTGGCGAAAGTGAAATCACTGGATAATAAACTGGATGAGCTCCGTTCGAGACCATCCTATCAACGGGATATTAAAAACGAATATTCTGTTTCACAGAGTCGTGGCTGAACAAGGACATGCCATGCACCGGCAAGACAGAACAGCATCCTACGGTAAAGATCGGGGTGTGGTGGGTCTGTCAACAGCTGGTGCGATCTCTAATATTAGGGAAGTCTCTAGGTTTTGCTCACTTAAGTTAGAGTGCCTCATGATATGCTGTAGACCACATTATTTATGAAGAGAGTTTATCAATATTCTTTGTAGTTGTCTACTTACCACCACAAACCGATGCTGGCACTAAGACCGCACTCAAACGAGCTGTATAAGGCCATAAGCAAACAAGAAAATGGTCAACCAGAGGCGGCACTGCTGAATGAGGTAAAATGTAAATCCATTTGATCAAATTCCTACCAGCATGTCACGTGCGCAAAAAAAATACAGTCCTGTCTCATCGCTGCAAATCCCGTACAGACTCGGGAGAGGCGAAGGTCGAGAGCCAGCGTCCTCCGAAACACGACCCAACCAAGACGCACTGCTTCTTGACACAATGCCCACTTAACCGGGAATCCAGCCACACCAATGTGTCAGAGGAAACAGTACACCTGGCAACCGTGTCAGCGTGCAAGCGCCCGGCTCGCCACAGGGGTCACAGGAGCGCAATGGACAAGGACATCAATGCCGGCCAAACACTCCCCTAACCCGGCGACGCTGGGCCAATTGTGCGCCGCCCTATGGGTCTCACGGTCGTGGCTGGCTGCGACAGAGCCTGGACTCGACCCAGGATCTCTAGTGGCATAGCAGGCAACTGCAATGCAATGCCTTAGTCCACTGCTCCACTTGGGAGGCGAGCTTAATTTGTAAGTGTATCGACGAGGTTGTCTCCAGTGACCGGACGCACATATCCCAACCAGAAGCCATGGATTACAGGCAACATCTGCGCTGAGCTAAAGGTGAAAGCTGATGCTTTCAAGTAGCGGGACACTAATATCCAATCCTACTACACTGGCTCCGCCGCTTGTCGGATGTGGCAGGTCTTGCAAACTATCACGAATTACACAAGGGGAAACCCAGCCACGAGCTGCCCAGTGGCACGAGTCTACCAGATGAGCTAAATGCCTTCTATTCTCATTTCGATGCACGCAACACTGAACCATGAATGAGAGCACCAGCTGTTCCTGGATGACTGTGTGATCATTCTCCATAGCAGATGTAAAACCTTTAAAACAGGTTAACATTCACAAGGCCGAGGGCCAGACGGATTACCAGGATGCATACTCAGAGCATGTACTGACCAGCTGGCAAGTGTCTTGACTGACACTTTTAACCTAGCCCCGACCCAGTCTGTAATACCCACATATTTCAAGCAGACCACCATAGTCTCTGTGCCCAAGAACGACAAGGTAACCTGCCTAAATGCCTACCGCCCCATAGCATTCACATCTGTAGCCATGAAATCCTTTCACCTTCATCCCAGAAACCATGGACCAATGGTCCATGACAATCTTTATTGCACTCCACCCTGCCCTTTCCCACCTGGACAAAAGGAACAACTGTGTGAGAAAGCTGTTTATTGACTACAGCTCAGCATTCAACACCATAGTGCCCTCCAAGCTAATTACTAAGTTAACCCTATCACTGAACACCTCCCTCTGTAACTGGATCCTGGACTTCCTGACGGGCCACCCCCAGGTAGTGAGGGTAGGCAACAACACATCCGACATGCTGACCCCCTCATTTTATTAGAAAATGTTTGCGCTGACTCTCTTGCACAGGGTTGATGTAAACTCACTGGACTCTAACCATACGCACACTACAATGACCCACCATAAGACACATATTCCTTCACATACTCTGCTGCTTGGGGGGGGGTAGGAGATGCCCACATGGACTAACACCCCGAACTGCTGGCTGCAGTTGCACACCAGAGGTCAATACAGCAACTCTGTTCGATGTGGGAAGAGAGCGTGAAGACGTGCTAGCCAGTTAGTGGAAAGAGAGGTAAGGTCCACAGCCCACCTGTAGCTAGATTACAGAAAGATTATAGCTAAATAACTGATGCTGTTTTCATGCTCACATTCATTTCATATCTAGTTATCAAACAGAAAGAGAAAGATTTGCTCTCTCATAGCAGCTAGCTCGCGGCAGTATTATTAGCTGGGTCGATGCTCGTCACTGCAATTCTATAGCCCAGCTGTCCATATAGCGCACACTATTCAACAACAACAGACTGCCACGGTGGAGGATGAATTGCACTAACAAGGTGTCTTGTTTACACTGAAAACTCCTGCTGCAATATAGTAGGATTTCAAAGTCTAGATCAATCAGCCCAGAATTGATTTCACCACTGAACCTTCCAAATATGCCATTTCATTTCACCAAAATGCTTTGACCTCAAGATTCATAATTCTCACCATGTAATTGTTTTGTACATTAGAAGCTACTAAGCCCCAGCGAGGCTATAGCCTACACTATTGCAGCTAACCCCACATTTCTTATCTTCCCTCTCAACTGCCTGAGGGGGCCCTCTACCTGACTGTATGAGGCCACCCCCTCCCACCTTGCTTGGAGCCTGTCCTTTGTCCTGCCCTTCTGCCACCTTATTTCAAATGTGTTCAGAAGTTATTCTGTACAATGACCATCTTTGATTGTTTTTCTCCATTGATGTGATTATAACCCATAAGCTACCCCCCAAGTGGTGACCTGGGATAACCTCACCCAAGAGTTGAATTATTTTCCATAACTTACACACCGATCAAGGCTCTACACTGAAACATGTGTTTTCTGTGGTCTACACAGAATAAAGACCTTTATACTTAAAAAAAACAAAAACAAGACTGGACCTTGGATTCCTCAAACCATCCAACACTCGTGTTGGCCTGTGCCATGTCATGTGATTGTTTGACAAGACAATACTATCACGTGATAAGATTTCAGTGTTCCACAAATAAACAATGTTTACTTAGTTGCATTTTCTATCAGTTATCACAATACTCTAATCAACTAGAGTAACAGGTAAATATACTCCAGTTTAAGGTAGGTTTCAACATGGCTATTTACCTCATTAAACACACGTTGCTGCTGACAGACGGTATTAGAGACATCTAAACTCTAAGGGGAAATATGGTGTGCTCCCTAAGAAATGTACAGGCAAAAATACAATAAACAGTGACATGGAACGCAACTTACTGTTCAATAACGCACACGAAAGGAACCATTCATTTATCAGTCAGGAGTGCCAATAATTTATGCCACATTCAAAACAACTGGGAACTCTGAAATCGCCGACTTCCAAGCATTCAAAAAAACTGGGAACTCTGAAATCGCCAACTTCCAAGCATTCAAAACAAGGGGGGAAAAAAAGAAAAAGAAGCTCCGACTTGGAAAAATAGTTTTGACCGGTCATCCAACTCAGAATTCTAAGTCGGAAACTCCGGCAGCTTTCTGACCTGAAGAACACTGATGTCATGCCTTCACCTTATTCCCTCCCCTGAGTTCCCAGTCGTCTTCAAAGCACCATTAGTTCTTTACAATAACTATGAACTGGTTCTGGCACCAGGAGCCTGAGTAGAAGGTACTCACGTGTGCACTGTGTGGGAGAGAGGTCATACATACAATGAGAACAGCTTGAGAGAGGCAGCCTTTCATACACACTCTATAGGGAACAAAATGGTGGTGGTGGAATAAATTAAACCACAAAATATTTATCATCGATAAATTCAAAAAGCAATTGTTATTCATTACAGTTTACTACAGTAAAGAAAGTGTAATGTAGGCTGCATGAGCACATCAAATGTTTCTTTCCATTTGGGCTCCCGAGTGGTGCAGCAATCTTGGAATGGATGCAAGGTAGCCTACTAATAATAGGCATTGAAAGTGGGTTGCATCGAAATCTGTAAAATGTCAAACGCACCTGTCAATACAGTAACCAGCAGTTACCTCCCTGACCAAGGCTCTTCTCCCCCGATCGCTCAGTTTTTCCGGGTGGCCAGCGCTAAGTCTTTGTGGATCCAAACGTCTTGCATTTAAGAATGATGGAGGCCACTGTGTTCTTGGGGATCTTCAATGCTGCAGAAATATTTTGGTACCCTTCTCCAGTTACGTGCCTCGACACAATCCTGTCTCAGAGCTCTACAGACAATTCCTTCGACCTCATGGCTTGATTTTTGCTCTGACATGCAATGTCAAAGGTGGAACCTTATATTGACAGGTGTGCACCTTTCCAAATCCTGTCCAAACAATCAAGTTATAGAAACATGTCAAGGACGATCGATGGAAACAGGATGCACCTGAGCTCAATTTAGAGTCTCATAGCAAAGGGTTTGAATTCTATTGTAAATAAGGTATTTCTGTTTAATTTTTAATTAATTTGCAAATTTCTAAAAACCTGTTTTTGCTTTGTTATTATGTGGTATTGTGTGTTGATTGATGAGGATGTGGAAAAAGTGAAAGGGTCTGAATACTTTCTGAATGCACTGTATGAGAACAAGATAAAGATGAGCTGAAACGCTAAAACAATAACACTATCTGGCTTAAAATTCACTGCAAATCATTAAAAACAACACTGTTGGCTACTTCAAAGCAACATTATAACTCAAGAAGATCTAAATGTATATCACCAGTAAAACCTGAAAATCACCATTCACGATTGACAGTGAGAAATGTGAAGGGGACCACAAAACTGTTTTGTGAAGTAGGGATAAAAGTAACACGAGCAGAACGTGATCTGCACATACGCAGAAGCTTCGGGACTTTTAGTTATATGGGAAAAAGGTCCGGGAAAAGTCGGCCAACATAATATACTCTACATGACTAACATGGACCATCATGGTGGATAAAGCCATCCAATTCGCACTACAAGGGAGAAATTGTAACCATGTTCTATGTAACAAAAACATTTGCAAACTATGCATGGAAGTTGTTGATGTGCTATGTGAGCAAGTATTTCAGCTTGTCATCTACTAGTCTACTTTGAGAATTATTAGCTAGCTAACATTAAAACAGCTGGCTCGGTTACATGTTTCGTCACTTTATATTAAGTTCTAATTAACCTGTTAATTAACGGCCAATGTATAGAGAGAGGGCTCTTTCAAGACTGGTTACTTGTCTGGGCTACTGGATAGATAAGTATCCACTATTGACTTAATTTGAACAATAGATAAGGGTGCTCTTAACATAAATATGTGTTGGAAACGCAAAGCTAGTTATCTGGCTACAAGTAGCTTAGTCAACCGTTATGAACAAATAATTAGGCTACCTAGCGTATAGTACCAACTGACAGCTAACGCTCGCCTGTAGTTTGTTGTGCCAGTTAACGCGTTAGCTAGTTCAAGAAACTATTTCTCTTTACCTATCGCTAACTCGTTTGCTTGTTAACATGTACAAACGGTGTGTAACTAACGTTAGCATAGCTACAGTAGCTAGATAGCTTACTAGCGAAACTAGATCGAATCCCCTTTTTAAACTAGCTAGTAACTAGTCACCTAAAACCTATATTAGACGCTACCTAGCTGCTCTAGTTACAAGTTAGCTAGCATGTCTTAGCACACGTAGTTAAGGTTGTTTGCGTTGCTTATGCTTTCTTTATATATTTAGCTAACTAGCTAGTTACGGTACCTCGATGTCATTAACTAGCTAACATAACTAACACAGACAGCTGCCGAGTTAAGCAAGCTAAATAAGGTTAGCTAACTAACGCGAATGTCTTGATTTTTGCCGTTGGTTAACAAGTTAACTAGTTTGCTAACTGACACGTTAGCCGTTTAGCCAACGATAGCTACTGAAGGCTGGCTAGCTAGCTAACTTGCTTTTTCAAACTAACGTGCAGAACTGCCCACACTAGCTACAACAATTTGACACTGGACTGCAATGCGTGTCTTTTAATCATCTAAAACAATATTTTTCATAAAATACATAATAAACTTACTGGACAGCTTTAAATTCGAGCATCCAGACGAACTGCTCCCCGAGGCCTGCGGGACCCCGGTCTTTCCCGTGCTGCTCCCCACGGCAGCGGCTGATCCAGTGGATGCTGCAGTGGCTCCGGGAACACCTTGTGGCTCAGCAAACGAGCTAGTTCTGGGCCGCCCGCTGCCGCTCATATCTCTGTGCAAGGGTAGCGGGCGGGGGGCTAGGGATTCACTATTTATAGCCAAGTGAGTTTAAATGTTGCCTGTTTTGACTGCAAATGCAATAATCATTGAAAGACAGACAGAATTGACACCGTTCAGATGAGTCGTCCCTTGCACTGCCTGTCTGAGCTCGTAGATCGTATAAAACTGACAGATTACATTTCCTCCTGGGAAATGAAGTTCGACGTGGCTGCTGCTTCCCGTGTCTTTGAAAATACCTATAGAACTACACTACTAAAATAACGTTGCGTTTCACCAGAGGTGGCGCTCCGTCTGGGATTTCTACCGTGACTGTAATAATGATGTGTAAACAAAAGGGAGAACAGACATGGAAACTACAAATCCAATCATGTTTTAGATTAGAGGAGAGAAAGAGTAAGAATTAACATAAAGATAATGGCGAGTGCATCTGGAATCCTTGGGACGTCCGCACCCTAAACCAAACCCATAACCTAAACTGAACCATTTTACATTTTAATGGGGTTAAGGTTAGGGTTTCAATGGGGTAGGGACATCCAAAGGGTTCGGTCCTTCACATGCCTCTGGTGGCCTCACAGCAGTTGTCTCCCACTTCTGACACCATCGTAGCAAATCCAGGGCGGTTCCTGACCGGGCCTCGAACCTGGGTGTCTGGTTCCCAAGGAATGCACACAATTCACAACAATGTTGTCAGAGGTGGCAAGTAACTCAAATGTAGTGCCTGGTGTCAATTAATGGATGATGCAAAAAGTGTCACCCAGGTATCTGAATGGTCTGGTACACCAACTGTAGTTTTGGATTAACGATCGTGAGATTATGAGTTCATATCGCCACCTGCCTTGGCAGGAAGGATCTTAACATTGTAATTGCAGTTAATTCCAGGTAATCCCACTTTAAGATGACTGACGGCACAGGTGTGAGATGTCTACTTGTGTATGGAAAATCAATTAACAAAGGGAATCTCAAAATACTGGTGATTTCACTTTGTGGAAGCAACCATAGTCGACTGTGTTGGGGAGTCACTGGTTGACGTTCACTGAATTCAGATTCTCTTCTAGTCATCCTTTCAATTATCAGTATGGGCTCACACCTTTAGGCAAAACATGGGGGTGTCTACGTCCACATAGCATAAAGTAGTTCTTTGTTATTACAGACCTTACAGGGGTAATTCCGTTGGAATCTTGGGTCATTTGTACAGAGATGGATTCCATTATACCAGCACACTCACATTCACTAATCTGACTCAGAACAAAGACAAAGGATATTGTGTTAGGTCTTTAATATTTTCAATATTTAGTTTTTTGTGTGTTTTGTTTAGAAATATTGCACATGGTCAACATGCCTGTTTATGAGCTCACACTCATCTCTCTCATTCTAAAATTCCTTCTCCAAAGTATGGACAGTTTATTTTAAGCACAATCATACAGTGTACACGCATACATGTGTGTGTATGTATGTCTGTGTGTTTGCGTGCGCACATGCATGTTCATGGAATCATTTCAGGCCTCACCTTTGCAAGATTCAACAAATCTTTGATAAATTCTATGTCTTTGATCTTGGACTATCTCATTAATATAACAAATCAAGATGTCATATAATAGTCCTTGTGACTGTAAAAATACTGCCTCTAGAATACGTGAAGAACATATGATTGATAATGTCTTATTGTATGGTATGTGAAGGAATCCGGGTGTGGCTGATTCCATACATGCATGTGCACAAACACACACATCATCTATATGCACATATGGAAATATATATATTTTTTTTTTTCACACATCCAACTGTATACAGAGAAATGAAGGTATATCCATAACTACCCCAACTCTTCCCAAAACAAGTGAAGAGGCAAAAAGTGCTATTTGAATTTCTTTGACTTTAGTTAGTTAGCTACGCTCTATCTCTTCAAATATAGTAATCTCAGATCATTCTTCTTATGCCATTGTTATTAGAATGGGTCTTCTGACTGTACTGTAAATATCTATGGCACCGACCCATATAACCCACCCATTCCAAATATCGTATTGCACCATTTAATAAGGAAAAAATAAAGTGGCAGAGAGGGAAGAGAGAGGGCTCCAGAGAATGCCCTACAGGGCTGGTCTAGGATCTGCTTTCCCTGAACTAAACCCTAACCAGAGCCATCCTGAGCTACATAACAGAACTGACCCTGGACCAGTGCTTAAGGGCACTTTCTAACAACACTTGGATAGAGGGGCAGGGAGAGGAAGCAAGGGGGGAAGGAAAGGGACTAGAAATGGAAGAGGGGGATTGATAACAACAAGGTTATTTCTATGAAACAATCTCTAAAAACAATACTTTCCTGATTTAAGTTGCAGTCACAAGACCACACATTGTGCAAACACCTGATTTCAACGTTTAAAAACAAACTGCCTGCCCCCTCCTCTATGTGTCTACTGAGAAGTCATGGGAGAGGGGAAATGGCCCAAAGTAAAATTTAAAAGAGGGCTCGCGTGGGCTGTATCAAAACCCCTTTTATATAAGTTTATGCTGGAGAAACACCAATAAGAGCCACGAGAGAAAACAGGCCACATAAAACGTGTTATTTCCACTGCAACAATAAAAGATAAAACAACATATCCACTGTGTGACTACTAGAAGTTGATTCAATATCTACTTTTGCTTGTGAACTGTCACTTGGGAGCCAAGTGAACCATGTCACATCATCTGCTTCCGGTGTCCTTGGTGGAATCCGCAGCCTCCACTCGAGTTAACCAATGAATGGACCATCGTCTCGTTCAGCCTTTCTCTTTGCTCTGTTACAGCCAACCATTGTTGAGTTTGTTGCTTTGTCACGCATCACCCTTCAATCTTTACATATTTCATATCTCATAATGGCGTCCACAAGGGGGGAAACCCCAATATACAACTTCCTCTCCAGCCAACAGGAACTCAACCTGTCTGTGACAGTGATAACTGATTGGGCCAGGGATTGGGTCAATTGTCACACTGAGTCCCGCCTCCCTTTATCGGGAGCCAATGGTATCCATGCTTGACTCACTTTCTTCAATCGCTAAAAACTGTGCAGGCCAATGGCTTGGTCAGGCGAATGTTGAGTAGACTGATAGACTGTGTGTGTGTGAGTCCATTTCAGTGCTGTCTGTTGTTGCAGCATAGAGGGGAATTTCAGTGGAGGTTACATTTGGATACATCCCAACCACTGTGCTGAGGAGTGGAGGGAGGGAAGTCAAGTCAATGGCAAACTGCATCCGCACAAATTGTTACAACGTGCCGTTGTGTATGGTCATCTTTCGTATGACAGTGCTTGTGACTGCCACCCAAGAGTAACAGTCTGCGTTGGTGGGGTGCGCGTGTATGTGCGAGAGAAACAGAAAGAATTGTGTGTACCACAGAATGTTTTGTATCAAACTACAAATGTGCTGAGATTACGGCCAGTACAGAACTGTGCCGACGAGATACTGAAGCCCTGTTACTACATGTACAAGGACATGCAGTGCGTCACAACAACACTCTCTCTCTCTTTTGTCACTTTCTCTCCATCTACTCCATTCTCTTGTTTTTCTCCTTCTTTCCATCCCTCTTTCTTTCCATTCCTACAATTTACCCAAACTCCTGGGCTCCTCGGGACTCCTCCCTCTTTCTCCGGGCTCCGTCCCTGTACCATCTCGAGTGTTAGTATTTGAGGAGCCGTTGGAGGCGGAGGTGGAGTCTGTTGACCCCGGGACCCCTGTTGTTGAACCGCCGGGCTCAGAGATTCCAGGGGTTCCAGGTGTGGCTGTCTGCATGATCTTCTGCCTCACTTCCCTGATCTTCAGCTGCAGACACCCCTTGGAGGGAAAGGTGTCTGAGTAGCGCACCTGGAAGGCTGCAGTGGCCTGGGCTAGAGGAGGAGAGGAGGGAAAGCAGATGAGCCCTCTGAAGGAAAGAATTGCAGTGCAGCATTCGCGTGGTTGTATCAGAGACTAGTTGGTTGTAATCTGGTCTTGCTCAACCGCAAAGCCAGTATACAAAGTGACCAATGAGCGTAAACAATTCTGCTACATCAGTCAATGAGAGAAGCAGATGGTGACGGGTGGCTACCTGAAGGGAAGAACCCGTGTTCCTGGAAGAGCTGCATGACAAGAGCCCTGCGCTGGTCCAGAGTCCTCCGGAGAGAGGAGTACGGCACTCTGTCCAACTCCCCCAAGACATCCTCAGACTCAGCAACTAGAGAGGGATACATGAGATGCGAGAGAGATGAGAGGAGAGAAGAGAGGGGAAAAGATGGTGATTGAGAGAAGTGAGGGATGAGAGAGAGATGAGAGGAGTGAGTAACATGAAGAGGGAGTGAGAGGAGAGAAGGGTGATTGAGAGAAGTGACAGAATGGAAGAATGGAGAAAAGAAGAGGTAACGAAAAATTCGAAAGTAATGTTTGAGAAAAGAATGCAAGGAGGAAGGGAGTAACTAAAGAAAAAGCTATTGGGGTCTACCAAAAGTAGTGCACTATGTAGTGAATAGGGTGCCATTTAGGACACAATCCATAACCTATGACAGACTGTCGTACACTCCACACTATTTACCAGCTCTGTCAAAGGTGAAGATATCCCCCTCACACTTGACGTCGCTCTTGGGTGTGTTGGGCTCCGAGCTGCAGCTGGAGAGACGGCTCCGAGCTGCAGTCTTCCTCCTGGGAGAGCTGGGGTCCTCTGCAGACGAGTCCAGGTCTGAAGGGGAGGAGGAAGAGAAGTAGAGGAGGAAGAGAAGAGAGGAAGAAAAGGGGAGAGGAAGAGAAGAGGAAGAGAGGAGGAGGAAGAGAAGAGGAAGGGGAGGAGGAAGAGAAGGGGAGAGGAAGAGACGGAGAGGAAGAGAAGAGGAGGAGGAACAAAAGAGGAGAGGAAGAGGAGAGGAAGAAAAGGGGAGAGGAAGAGAAGAGGATGATACAGAAGAAGGGGAGGAGGAGGAAGACAGAGAAAGAGGAGGGGAGGAAGAAGATACAGAGGAAAATGAGGTGGTGGTGAGTGAGTGAAGAAAGAGGAGGCAGATATAGAATGAAGAGAAGGCGTTTTTAAGAATAATATTATAATGTATTTCTGGTCTTGACGGAGGAAAGAAATCCGTTCAAATTCATTTTAGTGGCTGTGCTAGATTCTTAATACATTTTCTTTTGAATATGTATCTCTCCCTAGTCATGCTTGTTTCAAGATATGGCTTAAACTTAAACCTCCAAGCCCAAATCTTGAGACTGACCAAGACAGCAGGGAAGATTATTGGTATGACACTTCCCTCCTCTCTTCAGGACATTTTCCAGGAAACCATCATTAGACAGGCCAGAAAGGTCATATCGGACCCCACACATGCACTGAACAGAGTTCCAGCTGATGCCATCTATGAGGCGTTATATGGTGCCTATATGCAGGCTGAACAGATATACATATTCACTTGTCCCCGAGGCAGACGTGGGAGATGGCAATGACGGACTGGACCTGGCCTGTAGGCCTTAAAGGGATACTTCGGGAATTTTGGCAAAGAGGCCCTTTATCTACTTCCCCAGAGTCAGATGAACTCGTGGATGCCATTTTTATGCCCCTTGTGTCCAGTATGAAGGAAGTTGGAGGTAGTTTCGCGAGCCAATGCTAACTGGCATTAGCACAATGACTGGAAGTCTATGGGTATCTGTGACTAGGTGGAACTGCCTGACATGAGCTTATTAACTTTTTGTGTGGGTGGGGAGGGTGGTGTATGACGGGGTGTTATTCTCAATTGATTCTATGTATTTCTGTATGCATGTGGAAGAGGCTGCACTCTCTATTGTCCAAGTCAAATTTCCACTTGGGGACAATAAAGTATATCATATCAATAATGTTAGAGATTCAATTTGTATAGAGGACAGGCTAAATTTGTAAACACATTTTTCATTTTTAATGCTATCTCTCTGTCTCTCTCTCACCTGTGGAGTTCCTCCTCTTCTTCCGGTAGCTGCCCAGTATGGCTCGGGGGGAAGTGGCCAGACTCTGGAGGGTGGGAGAGGGCAGCACCTCTTCTGGTCTGAACTCTGGCAGCTCGGCAAAGCGCTCCTCGAAATAGGACCCAGACAGGACCCTGGTAGAGTTGAAATATAGTTAGATTTTATGAGACCCATTTTGGGATCGAACCGTACCCGACTCCACGAGGGAGCTAAAAAGGGCTTAGCCCCCTCACTTCAAAGGTGTGCCTCCTCAGTTTTTCTGAAAAGTATCAGCACAATGGACAGAGCGCGCCGCGGTGTGTGTAGGGGGGCTATGTAAAGCCACCGAGGCAGTCAGGTGTGACTCCTCTGGGTTTCCATAAAAAGCGTGAAAAAAACGCTTCTCATCTCTGGTAGGCTAAGTGAATAAAGTGATAATATTTGTAATCTGTAATATTTGATTTTGATTTATAAAAGACGAGGTCAAGTTTACCGGTCGGGTGCCATATTAAATGCTGAAATGTCTCCTGGCTCCTCTGCTGTTCCTAAGGGGGGGGGTCACATGTCCATTAGTTTGGGTAGTGTGTGCCTTTAATGTGGGTGGATAGAAATACTGAACGGTAATGATATCAGTTGCAGGGAGAATGACCACTGTTACGTCCTGACAATGTTTATGAGGTTACTGCTTATGAATGAGGAAGGTGTCTCCAGCATCATCAAATATGTTGAGACCAGAATAAGGAGAGGGGTGTGTGGCGAAGAGGTGCTACAGCCACGTCCCTCTCCACTACTGCACACTGACTCGCGCCAATTCTGCCGCACTATTTGTTTTATAGTGTCAACTGTTTGTCAATGTTTAGCAATGCCCTGTGAAATATACACAAGAGTGTACAACATTTTAGGAAGACCTTCCTGATATTGAGCTGCACCACTCCTTCTGCCCTCAGGACAGCCTCAATTCGTCAGGGCATGGACTCTACAAGGTGTCGAATGCATTCCACAGGGATGCTGGCCCGTGTTGACTCCAATGCTTCCTACAGTTCTGTCAAGTTGGCTGGATGTCCTCTGGGTGGTGGACCATTGATACACACGGGAGACAGTTGAGAGTGAAAAACCCAGTATGGTTGCGCCAGGCACCTACTACCATACCCTGTTCAAAGGCACTTTAAAACCCCGTTCAAAGGCACTTTAATACCCCGTTCAAAGGCACTTAAATACCCCGCTCAAAGTCACTTAAATACCCCGCTCAAAGGCACCTAAATACCCTGCTCAAAGGCACCTAAATACCCTGCTCAAAGGCACTTAAATACCCCGTTCAAAGGCACTTTTTTGTCTTGCCCGTTCACCCTCTGAATGGCACACATACACAATCCATGTCTCAATTGTCTCAAGGCTTAAAAATCTTTCTTTAACCTGTCTGCTCCCCTTCATCTACACTGATTCACGTGGATTTAAGAAGTGACATCAATAAGGGATCATAGCTTTCACCTGGTCAGTCTATGTCACAGAAAGAGCAGGTGTTCTTAATGTTTTGTACACTCAGTGTATATTTATCAGTGAAGTTATTATTAATGTCTACATATTCCCCCATTAATTTAGAATGTTTGGTTACGGAAATGCTGATAATTCATTCAATATAATATATATTCATACCATTCTCATTCTCCAAAAGGAAACGTTGTTTGGAGAGCTCACAAACTACACAACACTTGTGATAAAGAACTTTTGGTTTATTTAATTGCATTTACCAGTTTACTGTCAATTTCTTCATTGTCTTTGTTTTGGAGAGCATGAGTCCGGTTTCTCCGTCATGTTTATTGTCGTGTGAACGTGCGCGCTTTAGCGTGCATACAGCGCATTCTGAAAGTATTCAGACTCTTGACCTTTTCCACATTTAGTTACGTGACAGCCTTATTCTAAAAATGGATTCAATGACGTTCTGTCCTCATCAATCTACACACAATACCCCCATAATGATGAAGCGAAAACAGGTTTCTAGTAATGTTTTCAAATGTATTTAACATTTTTAAACAGATATACCGTATTTACATAATTATTCAGACCCTTTGCAATGAGACTTGAAATTGAGCTCAGGTGCATCCTGTTTCCATTGATCATCCTTAAGATGTTTCTACAACTTGAACTGTGGTGGACATACCTGGCCTGCGTGCCGAGAATAGGACTGGCCAAATGTATTTAAGTGGCCATTTGGTTGTGGCCATCTAGTGGCCATCTAGTTAGTTCACGTTATGGTAACTCAAGGGGAGGTTGTATTTGAGCCTGGTAGACCGGTTTTGCCTGATGAGATTATTTTTTGTATATATATATATATATATATATATATATATATTTGTAAATACCACCGTCATCTTTCAAAACACCCGCGCTGTGTAAATAAATCCAACACTCATTTGCACCTCTACCTGCCTGCCTCCTGAATATTTGCCCTTACGACTGCTAGAAAGCCCCTATTTTACGCTGATACAGCGCAGCAGAGAGAGGGTCGATTTCCAACCTGTCACTTCTAAAGCACTCAATGATCTCGGAGCCTCTGCATGTGAATGTTATGTTTATTGTGGTGTAGCGTGATATAAGCAGAATTCAATACAATTCCAATGCAAGAACCCCCCAGAAATGTAGCCCTCTCGCCGATTACAACTGCCCCCTTAGTCACTTTATCCTGGCGCCGGGTCTGGATCGAACCCTCAACGTTACTGATGTAAGCAACAAGCTCCAACCAACTGATTCCCTGGCTACATAATCTTCTCCAATTGGTCATAACTGTCAACTGTCAATACACGTTTACTGTCAACTATGGTAACGTTTTCATTTCCTCCCATTGCTCCCTCCCCCAATCCCTGCCACTCACTTGTCAATGGAGTCGGAGGGCTTTCTGAGTGGCGGAGGGCGGAATTTGGTCTTCTTGGCTGAGGGGGGTGCGTCCCTGTCAGTCTGTGGGGCAGGCAGAGGAGTGTCCTGTCCTGTGGGAGGGTGGGGAGGTTCCCTCGGTCCAGCCTGGAGAGAGAGAGAGAGAGAGAAAGAGAGAGAGAGAGAGAAATAATAAGGAAGGATCAGTAAACCTACCAGCAGCCTCGTCCTTGATCAGTGTTTGCGATAATTGTTTGCATCGCAATAATCGTTTGCAGGACGACTAACAAATGAATTGCATTGCTTTTGTAATATCTATAGAGTCGTCTCTTACCCCTTTGCTGTGGCCCTCGTTGCCACTGTCCCCTTTGTTGTGGCCCTCATGGGGCCAATCATCTGTCTCCCTGGACCTCTCTGGTTCAGGTGTCCCACATTCCATCTTTATCCACCTCTCCCTCTCTCCATCCACGTCTGTCTGTTTTTCTTTGGCATAATCTCTGGCATCGTCCGTGTTCTCTTCTTTCACGTGGCTAGCTCGACCACCATTTTCTTCACTCCCTGCAGGAAAAGACACGACAGTGGCTCATGATTCCTAGTAAAAATACACTACATGACCAAAAGCACCAGCTAGTTGAACATCTCATTCCAAAATAATGAGCAGTAATATGGAGTTGGTTCCCGCTTTGCTGCTTTAACAGCCTCCACTCTTCTGGGAAGACTTTCCACTAGATGTTGGAACATTGCTGTGGGGACTTGCTTTCATTCAGCCACAAGAGCATTAGTGTGGTCGGTCGGGCACTGATGTTGGGCGATTAGGCCTGGCTCGCAGTGGGCGTCCCAATTCATTCCAAATGTGTTCAATGGGGTTTTTATGTCAGGGCTCTGTGCAGGCCAGTCAAGTTCTTCCACACTGATCTCGACAAACCATTTCTGTGTGGACCTTGCTTTGTACACAGGGAATTATCATGCTGAAACAGGAAAGGGCCTTTCCCAAACTGTTGCCACAAAATTGGAAGCAGAGAATCGTCTAGAATGTCATTGTATACTGTAGTATTAAGATCTCCCTTCACTGGAACTAAGGAGCCTGAAACATGAAAAACCGTTATTCCAGACCATTATTCCTCTTCCGCCAAACTTTACAGTTTGCACTATGCATTGGGGCAAGTAGCGTTCTCCTGACATCCGCCAAACCAAGATTCGTCTGTCGGACTGCCTGATGGTGAAGGGTGATTCATCACTCCAGAGAATTTCCACTGCTCCAGAGTCCAATGGCAGCAAGCTTTACACCACTCAAGCTGGCGCATAGCATTGCACATGGTGATCTTATGCTTGTGTGCGGCTGCTCAACCATGGAAACCCACTTCACGAAGGTCCCGACAAACAGTTCTTGTGCTTACGTTGCTTCAAGAGGCAGTTTGGAACTCAGTAGTGAGTGTTGCAACCGAGGACAGACAATTTTTATGTGCAACGCATTCTGTGGGCTTGTGTGGCCTATCACTTCGCGGTTGAACCGTTGTTGCTCCTAGACATTTCCACTTCACAATAACAGCACTTACAGATGACAGGGACAGCTCTAGCAGGGCAGACATTTGAAATGTCCACATACTTATATATAGTCTATATAGTAGCATAGCTAGTTATAAAAGAGGCAACCATAGCAGAAGAGGCCATAAGCAGAGAAGTGAGGAGAGGAGAGATGGAGGTAAGAGAGGAGGAGGGGAAAGGGTACAGAGTGAGAGTGAGGGCAGGCGGATTACAGTTTTGACCTACCTGTTGGTGTGTTGCTGCTGGACGTACCCATTGAGTTAGCACCGGGTTTGCTATGTGCCTCGACATCCTCTGTCATCTTTTCTTTCTTTATGCTCTCTTTCTTTATCTGTGTCTTGGTCTTCCTTTGGGCCTGGCCCTCCAGCTGTGGCTTGTGCTCCATCTCTGCAGTCAGGTGTGGCATTCCCTCTTCATGTGACAGAGTCACGTCCTTTGAAGCCTGGACGCCGACAGCTGAGCGTGATGATTGGCCGGACACTTCTTGAACCAAATTGGGGGGCACAGAGGTCATGGAAACCCCATCTGGCGCCAGGGTGATGTTCTGGTCCGGGTAAATGGCGGTGAGGAGTTGACGTCCAGTCCCCGGGGCTCCAGGGGAAAGGGCTGGGGCTAGCCAGGGTGGTTGGCCCGCTACGAGAGGGTGCACAAGGGCTTGGCCAACCGGGGCGATGGCGGTGAAGCCCAGGGTAGTCAGGGACGATGGCAGGTAGGCGGGGCCTGAAGAGGGAGGGGCCTGGCCTGTTGCCGTGGAGACCCCTCCGGTGCCTGATTGGACATAAGTGATCCTAGAGTAAAGGAGAGCCAAAAAGCAGGAGGGTCAGCTATGTACACATTGTTCTGATGAAGGTCAATTGGCAAAGGGACAGACACAATAAACTAAAAGTCTGCAGAGGTTCTCTTGTCATTAAAACCACGTGAAAGTAATAGTGGGACATATACACTGAACAAAAATAAAACGCTACATGCAACAATTTCAAAGATTTGACTGAGTTACAGTTAATTTGAAGAAATCAGTCAATTGAAGTAAATTCATTAATCTATGGATTTCACATGACTGGGAATACAGATATGCATCTGTTGGTCACAAATACCTTTAAAAAAAGGTAGGGGCGTGGATCAGAAAACCAGTCAGTATCTGGTGTGACCACCATTTGCCTCATGCTGTGCAACACATCTCCTTTGCATAGAGTTGATCATGCTGTTGACTGTGGCCTGTGGAATGTTGTGCCATTCCTCTTCAATGGCTGTGAGAAGTTGCTGGATACTGGAGGGAACTGGGACAAGCTGTGTTTTACGTGGATCCAGAGCAATGGGTGAGCTGTCTTCTCAGTATGCAGGCCATGGAAGAATTGGGACATTTTCAGCTTCCAGGAATTGTGCCCAGATCCTTGCGAAATGGGACCGTGCATTATCATGCTGAAATATGAGGTGATGACGGCGGATGAATGGCACAACAATGGGCCTCAGGATCTCGTCACTGTATCGCTGTGCATTCAAATTGCCATCTATAAAATGAAATCGTGTTCATTGTCTGTAGCTTATGCCTGTCCATACCATAACCCCACTGCCACCATGGGGAACTCTGTTCACAATGTTGACATCAGCAAACCACTCACACACACGACGCCATACATGTGGTCTGCGGTTGTGAGGCCGGTCGGACATACTGCTAAATTCTCTAAAACGACGTTGGAGTCGGGTTATGGTAGAGAAAGGAACATTAAAATCTATGGAAACAGCTCTGGTGAACATTCCTGAAGTCAGCATGCCGACTGCACGCTCCCTCAAAACTTGAGACATCTGTGGCATTGTGTTGTATGACAAAACTGCACATTTTAGAGTGGCCTTTTATTGTCCCCGGCACAAGGTGCACCTGCGTAATGATCATGCTGTTTAATCAGCTTCTTGATTTGCCACACCTGTCAGCTGGATCTATTATCTTGTCAAAGGAGAAATGCTCACTAACAGGGATGTTAACAAATTTGTGCAAAAAATGTGGGAAAAATAAGCTTTTTGTGCATATAGAAAATGTATTGAATCTTTTATTTCAGCTCATGAAACATGGGACCAACACTTTACATGTTGCGCTTATGTATATTTTTGTTCAGTATAATATACTGCATAATCAGACATTTCTCGTAGGTTAAAGTGAGTACCTTGTTGGAGGCGAGGTTAGCAACACGGTCTGAGTGGGTGTGATGCCCGAAGTCATCACAGTGGCTGTTGCCATGGATACAGGGAAGGGACTCCCAGGAAGCACTGCTCCAGCAGAGTGGACATTTGTCTGGACCATCGGCATGGGGGCGATCTGGATAATCTGTGCAGGATAACACACACATCAACAGGTCAGCCAAGAGGCTAGTGGTCCCCATGCATCAGCTGCTTGGAGCATGGGTTGTGTGTCATTATTCCCGCAGTAACAACACATTTATTCGGAGAGTTGCTGTTATATTGTATGTAATGCTTGTGTGTAATAATCGCTACCTTGCTTCCTGGTAGAGCACCATTTTGCACAGGAAGGGGAGGAGCCACCAGGCAGCTGGGCTGAGGAGGAGTAGAGCCAGTTCTCACTGTTGCCATGGGAACCAACATCTTGCTCTGCAAGACTGGAGACTGGGCTTGGACTGGTAAGAGAGAGAGAGAGAGAGATGTTGGTTTAGGTAACACTGTGTTGACATGATAACCAATGACAACCATAAGGTGATGAATCTCTCACTGACAGGTAACATTAAAGTGCTAGACTAAACAGAGGGTTACACTTATTCGGGGCTTGAAGGAGCATTCAACTAACTTCCCCCCCAAAAATAAAACTTAGACTTGTGAATTTTGGATGGTCGTAAACATATCCCCTTGTATATAACAAAGTATCCTCCCCTTTTCCATAGGTCCTCCCCTTTTCCATCCCTGTCGACCAATCTCTCCTCTCTCTCACCTCTTTCTCCAGGGCTGACCCCTCCCACTGTGGCATATCTTATTTCCACTCCTGCCCCCGAATGTATTCCATTGGCCAGGGAGACATGTGTGGGCGGAGTGGAGGGCAGCGTGCGGACGCCGGTTGGCTGCTGGGTTAGCTGGGGGGAGGGGGTCTTGGGGTTGGCGCTGACAGATGACAGGGTGGGCAGGATATACTGCACCTGGGTGAGGCCAGGGTTGGCACCGCCAGGGGGGGTGAGAGAACCGGCAGGAAGGAACTGGGGCTGCAGCAGGGGGAGGGGGAAAGGTAGGGTGCTGTGGGTGGAGCTTAAGAGAGTCTGAGGCGGGGCTATAAGCTGTATAGACTGGTTGGGGAAAGCACCTCCCAGCACTAGACTGGTGACCTGCAACCCCCCCGGCCCCACACTCACGGGATTTGAAGAGGACGAGGACAAGTACCCACCCCCTGCTGTGAAAGGCCCGCCTCCTGTTCCCGGTCCTCCAATCAGAAGCATGGCTTTCTTCTCCCCAGGCAGGGCACTGAGGGCAATGGAGCCTTCCATTGGCTTGCTGGCGATGGGGATGGGCATGCTGGTGATGGGGCATACCATGTTGGTCACCACGGTGGGGGCCATCCGGACTGCACCGAGCACCTGGGTGAGTCCATAACCCAGAGCAGGGGTCGAGGTGATGGGCGCCGATCCAGGGATGGAATTAGAAGGAACGTGCCCCCCTCCACCCCTTCCTCTTTTGGATTCTCCACTTCCCTCTTCTCCTGCCTCCATCCCTCGTTTTCTCTTCCTCTCAGAGCTCTCTCCGGAGCTCCCCCTTGTGTCCCCCTTGGTAGAGTCGGAGTGGGAGTCAGCGTGGGAGGTGTTGGTGGAGGAGGGGAGAGAGGAACGGACCACTGGCTGGAAGGCTTGCTGGAGGGGGAGAGATCAAAGAGAAATGTTAACTAAGGTTCCTCCTGAATTAACTCTCTTAGTGCACCAATGTAGAATTTAAACTGGATCAGACTCACACCACCTTAGCATGGGTGAGAAGAAACAGTAGGAATCGAATCTACTAGATATCTGTTCAGTAGGACAATGCTACTTCATTTGGCAGCTCCATTACCCATGAAATCTAAATTGTACCTAGTTAATAGCACCTACAGTCCAAAAGGCTAAAGAGGCTATACGGCTAAACGTGTAGAGTACCTGTCCATCCGGCTCATCCTCGTCACTGTCAGTCACTCTCTCTTTACACTTGAGGTCTATGGATCCTTCAGGGCACGAGTCCTCTGGACATGAAGAGGAAGCAATAGGTCCAATCAGATGTGACAGTAATGAAAAGACAGTAATGAAACAATAGGGTGCGTGCCATTAAAAATGGACGAATATGAGACAGACAACCAACATCCCAGCTAGGGGGAAATTAGTTATCTGTGAGATTATTCCTGTTGTAAAACATCTACAGACAGGAACAGTATTAAAACCGTAGAAACAGAATAGGGAATCTATTCTATTTCTATGAATGCGACAGTGGATGTCATAGAGATCCTATTAAACTACTAGAGGAACTATGTCATTAACCCTCAAAGTTCCAGAAAGGGATGATAATGGCAGCCATTTTGGTCAGGGAGAAATCCAAACCAGTCAAATTGGAATGAATGGCAGTAGAGGCATACATGTAGGTGATGAATTTCCTACATTTATTTTTTAAATTCTAATTCCTAATTCTATGGTAGCCACACTAAGGGTGCATTTGTAAATTCACTCTAGCTATCTACTCCGATTTTAGAGCACTCTCGTCCTAGTGTGCCAGAGCACAGAATAACTGATGAACTTACGAATGCACAACACCCGTTGAATATGAACAGAGTGAGGTGTTCTCTCATTTGTGTCTGGAAGTAGCTAGCAAGCTAGCCACCTTTAGCCAGTTAGCTTGGGTGCTTGACTGCACTGAAAGTGTGAGCTCTGAAAGCTCCGAGAGCGAAACGCTCTGAATTTACAAACGCCCAGAGCACACTATGGCACTCCAGAGCCAATTTACTAACACCCCCTAAATATGACTGTGACCTCACCCATGACATCATCGTCCCCCTCTTCCTCACAGATAACCATGCGCTCCTCGTCGCTGGTCACGTCCTCGCTGGCCCCACACTGTGCCAAGGAGAGAGTAGGGGGGTGGCTGTGGAACGAGCCGGTCTCTTCTAGGCACAACTAGGTGAGAAATGCAGAGCCAGAAGTTAGCTCCACGGCCCCATTGGCCGCCGTGCATCACCTGGGTGTGGGCGCCATACATTGGTAGTAAAAGTGGGTGAGTTCCCTTCTTACTATGCTAAGTGCTTTGAGATATACTGTAATGCAGTCTGTTAGTGTAGAAATACTACTAAACAGAGAGAGAAGAAAGATGGAAAAAAAGATGAAGAAAAGACTAAACAAAAAGGATAAGCAGTGGAAAATGGCGCACAAAACAGGTCGAACATAAGAAAATGGGATGCCACTAACTATATCAGTCCTGTACCTTCTCCACATCTCTGGCCCGCTCCCTCCTCTCCAGGCTGTGTACTGCACTATAGGAGAAGGCACGGGTGCGAGGGAGCTGGCCACTGTAGTCCCCCACATGATGCTCAGAACCCCCAGGCCAGCCCGGGCCTGCCGTACCCTTCAACTCCATGCCCTGAGACACTGACTCGGGCTCTATGGAGGAGGGGGAGAAAGAGACTTAGTAAAACCACATACACATTAAACAAGGCTGGTTTTCCGGACACACATTAAACGTAGTGCTGGACTAAAAAGCACTTTCAATGGAGATTCTCAATTGAGCCATTTCGTCCAGTGTCCGGGAAACAGGCCAATAGCGTACAATGCACGCAAGACATTTAAAAAGAGTAAACGCACTCATACAAGCACACAATCACACAATTACACACAACCAAGATGATTCAAAATAGCTTGTACAAGCACAGGGAAAAACAAACCCACCCACACGCACCCTCAGAGGAGTGGAGCACAGACACATACCAATAAGTAGGTAACACTTTTCATTACAGTCCTCTCTCACTACTATGTACATGTTCCTGCAAGTAAAGTGTAAGACCTTAAGATGATAAATAAACATACACAAATGAGCACACACCTATGGTGAAAAGACACACACACACACACACACACACACTGACCTGCGCTCTCCGACATGCTCCTCTCGCGTGCCTCTTTGGCCCCCGGGGTCCCTCGGCCCTCAGAGATAGACTTCCTCCTGTCCTTGTTGCACCACTTCCAGTCTGGGTGGGCCCTGAAGTGAGCCTCCTTCACCTGGGAGGGAGGAATGGAGGGAGGGAGAATGGAGTCAGTCAAAAGGAGTCATAACATGAAAAGGATAGAAGGAAGGACATAAAGAAAACCGAATATCCTATTCCCCGGTTCAGTCCTTGGGTGTATTGAAAGGCACAATAAACAGCATAATCTTTTGATATTAACATAATCATTATTCCCAGATCAGTTTGTGCTGTATGGTCTATGTACCAATGATGTGCATAAACCCTGGATTGCTGATGCTATGTATTGGTCATTGAGAGGCTTTGAAGCCACCGGTCGGCCATATTGGCACTCCCCCAGTCCTCCATAGGAATGAATGGAATTATACAGTTTCAAGAACAAAACTACATTTATTTAAGTATTTTTTTTTGCTGTAGTGGGGACAGTAACATTAGAACTCTCTTTTAAAAAATGACAATTAAAAAAATAATAAAAAATAATAAAAATGTTATATTTAGCTAACATAATATAATTTAAAAGTATGCATTAGGGTGTCTGTAATAGAATAAACATGCAAAAAATGAATGTAGACATTAATAAATGCATTTCTATAGCTTCCAAAATCTTGTTTAAACTGGAGGAGAAACCAAGATGACTGCGCAGTGGCTTCAATACAGCGCCCCCTGTCAGTCATAAAGGGTTTATATACAGTGCCTTGGAAAGTATTCAGACCCCTTGACTTTTTCCACATTTTGTTATGTTACAGCCTTATTCTAAAATGGATTAAATAAATAAAAATCCTCAGCAATACTCCATAATGGCAAAGCGAAAACAGGTTTATAGAAATGTTTGCAAAATTATAAAAAAATTAAAAACAGAAATACCTTATAAGAATTCCGACCCTTTGCTACGAGACTCGAAATTTGAGCTCAGGTGCATCCTGTTTCCATTGATCATCCTTGATGTTTCTACAACTTGACTGGAGTCCATCTGTGGTAAATTCAATTGATTGGACATGATTTGGAAAGGCACACACCTGTCTATATAAGGTCCCACTGTTGACAGCGCATGTCAGAGGAAAAAACTAACCATGAGGTCGAAGGAATTGTCCGTAGAGATCCGAGACAGGATTGTGTCGAAGCACAGACTGGGGAAGGGTACCAAAACATTTCAGCAGCATTGAAGGTCCCCAGGAACACAGTGGCTTCCATTAAGCACACAGCCAAGACAATGCAGGAGTGGCTTCAGGACAAGTCTCTGAATGTCCTTGAGTGGCCCAGCCAGAGACTGGACTTGAACCAGATCTAACATCTCTGGAGAGACCTGAAAATAGCTGTGCAGTGACACTCCCCATCCAACCAGACAGAGCTTGAGAGGATCTGCAGAGAGGAATGGGAGAAACTCCCCAAATACAGGTATGCCAAGCTTGTCGCGTCATACCCAAGAAGACTCAAGGCTGTAATTGCTTCCAGAGGTGCTTCAACAAAGTACTTGAGTAAAGGGTCTGAATATGTACATGTGATATATCTGTTTTTATTTTTAATACATTTGTGCTTCGTCATTATGGGGTATTGTGTGTAGATTGATGAGGATTTATTTTCTTCAGAATAAGGCTGTAACGTAACAAAATGTGGAAAAAGTCAAGGGGTCTGAATACTTTCTGCATGCACTGTACATCATTGGTATGTACCTGGAAGGCAAGGTCGTGGTACTTCTGCTTCTCTTGTGGCCCCAGGGCGTACCACCACTCGCCCAGGATCTTGCTGACCGTGCGGTTGTCCTGATTGGGGTGCCTCTGGTGCACCAGCGCCCGGTGACGCTTGCTAAAGATCATGAACGCGTTCATTGGCCGCCGAATGTGGTCCTTTTCCCTCTAAGACAGAGAGAGAGAGAGAGAGAGAGAGAGAGAGAGAGAGAAAGAGAGAGAAATAATAATAAGGAAGGATCAGTAACCATACCAGCAGCCTCGTCCTTGATCAGTGTTTGCGATAATTGTTTGCACCGCAATAATCGTTTGCAGGATGACTAACAAATTAATTGCATTGCTTTTGTAATATCTAGAGAGAGAGGTAAGAGGGTACATGGAAGCAATGAGCCACAAGGAGTAGTTCGAATTTGACCCTAACCACTGATACAGGGTCAGATATTCTTTATCCCCCTAATGGTAAGATTGACATTGGGGGTCATGTAATCTGATCCTTGATCTGTAGATAACTGCAATTTCAAGTTTGAGCTAATGGCACACAGAGAGAGGGACTCATACTGTATGTGAGTGAGAGATATTGGACTGAGAGACAGAGCTAATAAAATAAAAACCAGAGACAGTCAAGCAGAGAGCTCACCTTTCTGTCTCCATCTTTTGGAAGAGCACTGAGGGACTGAGTCCGCCTCTTCATAGTGCCTGTAGACGGGGCAGGATCATTTGCTACACCCGGAAAGAACCTGCCAATCAGAAACTCAATGTGAATATGGTCTGCCAATCAGAAACTCAATGTGAATATGGCCTGCCAATCAGAAACAAATTTCAATATGGCCTGCCAATCAGAAACTTGATGTGAATATGGCCTGCCAATCAGAAAAACATAATAATGTGTTAATGTGTAGGAGAACCAGAAAAAAGGGCAGATTTTCTAATCTTTTTCAATTCTGTGCTAATAGCTATTTCTTCAAGAGAATATGCCCTTAGTAACATGCCACGATTAAGAATTGTTAAATTAAACAGCCACCACTAACATTGAGTGGCTGTTGCCAACATACTGACTCAACTCCAGCCACTTTAATAATGGAAATTGATGTAAAAAAAATTATCACTAGCCACTTTAAACTATGCCACTTTGTTTACATACCCTACATTACTCATCTCATATGTATATACTGTACTCGATACCATCTACTGCATCTTGCCTATGCCGTTCTGTACCATCACTCATTCATACATCTTTATGTACATATTCTTTATCCCTTTACACTTGTGTGTATAAGGTAGTAGTTGTGGAATTGTTAGGTTAGATTACTCGTTGATTATTACTGCATTGTCGGAACTAGAAGCACAAGCATTTCGCTACACTCGCATTAACATCTGCTAACCATGTGTATGTGACAAATACAATTTGATTTGATTTGAATTGTTGAGTGGGGCAAAAAGCTTTATCCTTCTTCATCACTTCATTTCTAAGCCCATTTGGGGGGGTTAAAGTGGTACATTCTACTGTATATAAACCCAGCTATAACATTTGCTCTATGTAGGTCTCTCCATCAAACTAAATTTATTCAACAATCAATGAAGCTAGAGCATTTGAAAGAGAACCGGTCTTTCCTGGTTCCTAAGGCAACGCAAGCCTTTGTGAAAGACTATTCTAGAAAGCCCTAGGGGGGCTTTCAAATATTATAGACAACATTATTTCCTTTTACATCCCACTTGTAGTGTGTCACCTGCAATACAACAGATGACACACTTTCGAACGACCATTAAACAACCTAGAAAAAAACGTACGGGTCATCTGCATCGCTCTCCGTCTCGCTGTCGGCTCCGCCTCTTTCTGCTCTTTCAGCTTGGGGGTTGTTGTCATTGGAGGAGGGCGGTGGGCGGGATGGAGACCCTGGTCCTGCATCTGGTGGGCCCATCCGTCCGTCACTCACTAGGGCCACCCCACAACGAGGCTCTGACCAAGAGAGAGGGGAGTTAGTTGGTGGATCCTGGTTGGTTTTCATCCCTCATCTATGACTGGTTGGTAATTATCACTCTGCTTTGTGTCGTGGCACCTACCTTCCGCACCATGCATTATTCCCAGAGAACACATAGCTCCTTGTTGATTATCCCTTACATTAAGTAGATAAAATGGTTTCAGAGAGAAATTGTGATTCTTGGACTAAATAATAAACTCAATGTAATCCATGTAATTAAATATCAATGTAATTGCAAAAAACAGGCAGGTCACCAACATAAAAGTTTTTTGTATTTGTACTGTGAGTTATTTATTTTAGTTCAGTTATTCAACAGTTATTTATTTATGAAGTGATGCAGCAAATAGTGAAAGATGCAATGCGGTATACTGTACACTTTTCCTCATAAATATCATTACAATATAAGTAAGTACAACACATATGAGTTGTGTATGCAACCTGGTCAGAATAGGCCTATTTATTTCAACACATGTGTTGATAAAATCCTCACCGTTGCTCTGATTGACAAGCTGTTGGCCATCAGTGGGCTGGGCAGCCGCACTCGATTGGCTGGGCTCCAGGAAAGGGACCAATGAATGCCAAGGAAACACTGGCACTGACCGGGGCTCCACATTGGTCCATACTGTGGGAGGAAAAGGCGGATTCGGAAGGAAAATATTATGAATAGTTGGTGATTTAAAAAAAAAAATCTCAAATAGTGAGGGTTAACTGCAGTGGTTCCCAAATTGTCTTTGTGCCGTGACGGCGTGTCCACACTGAATTCCCCGCCATTTGAATTCTCTTGTGACCCTTAAGAAAAACAAAATATTTCCTGTTAGAGCCCAGTCTTTAGTCATGTCCATCTCAGCACCATTGGGAAGTGACCCACCATGTCGGAATCCACACTGGTTAACAGTCATGCAGTCAAATGGAATACTAATATACAGGGTCTTATTTGAAAAGGAACATAGGTCTTGGTTAGTATATAATATGCTTCAATTGATTAAGATATTTCTCCAAGTACATAGAGAACAAATTATATTTTACAATGACAACCTAGTTGGTCAAGAACAACATATACTGTACTTACAGTATATGGGGTTTCACACATTGCAACTTCTTTTACGATTTTTGAGTCACATTGAGATTGTTCCCCTGACATTTTCCAGTGACCCCTGAGTGTCCACACCACTAAGGATCTATCATGGTCCACACACACCAACACAGTCCTAAATAGGGCACGACAACGCCTCTTCCCCCTCAGGAGGCTGAAAAGATTTGGAATGGGCCTTCAGATCCTCAAAAAGATCTACAGCTGCACCATTGAGAGCATCTTGACTGGTTGCATCACCGCTTGGTATGGCAACTGCTTGGCATCCGACCACAAGATGCTACAGAGGGTAGTGCGTACGTCCCAGTACATCACTGGGGCCGAGCTCTCTGCCATCAAGGACCTCTATACCAGGACAGTTTTATCTCCATCTCTTCATTCAATGGCTCAGTCATGGACACTCTCACTGACAGTTGTGGCTGATTCGCGTGATGTATTGTTGTCTCTAACTTCTTTCCCTTTGTGCTGTTGTCTGTGCCCAATAATGTTTGTACCACGTTTTATGCTGCTACGATGTTGTGTTGCTACCATGTTGTTGTTATGTTATGTTGCTACCATGCTATGTTGTCATGTGTAGCTGCTTTGCTATGTTGTCGTCTCAGGTAGGCCGTCATTGTAAATAAGAATTTGTTCTTAACTGAGTTGTCTAGTTAAATAAAGGTTAAATTAAATTAAATAAAACCCTGTGTATAATGCCAAGTTATCGTTTGCTCCTTGAGTATTTATTACTACTCATTACTACGTGTTTTACTTTTCTATTATTTCTCTATTTTCTTTCCCTCTGCATTGTTGGGAAGGTCCCGTAAGTAAACATTTCACTGTTAAGTCCACACCTGTTGTTTATGAAGCACGTGACAAATAACATTCAATTTGACTCGATGTCGGTCAGGTGAGAATACTGTACACGAGGAAGGATGAATGAGTTGTGTTTACAAGAGAGAGGGGTTTCTTCTCAGAAGTGTTTGAAGTGGTTTAACTTGCAAGCCCTCCTCAGATAATCTCATGACACGCGGGAGGGTCACGGGGGGGAGCATGTCATTTCATACACACACGTTGAGACTACTGGTCTAGACGGGCTAGCTCTGAACTCTGGGGTCTGTTCAATGAGAGAGTATTACATTGAAAATACTAACTGGTGTCTATGGGGTTTTAGATTCTAGACGAAAGTTAGGAGCGGAAGCATAGGGGCGAATCCTAACTTCCATTTAATCTACATGTTCACTTAATCTCCCATTGACTTCAATGGGACTAAGTGAACATTTGAAGTGGAAGTTAGGATTCGCTCCCATAGAGAATAACTGATAGAAAAGCAGAGAGAAGCACGATCCAACAAACAGAGAGAGTTCTAAGTTTAACTGCACTAATTCCATAGAGAGACAAAGTATCCATGACAACACTGCAATATGATTACTTCTTTCAGTTCAGTGGGATAAAAAGAAACACTGGACTTGCCCTTGGTGCTTTGCCCGAGGTTGTGTGTTGTCTGCTATATTGAGCGCTGTGTGTGTGTGACTGTGTGTGTGTGTGTGTGTGTGTGCGTGTGAGACTGGGTGACTGTGTGTGTGTGTGTGCATTTGTCAGCAGCCTTGCATGTCTAGACACGTTCCTTTTAAGAGTTTAACTGAAACTGAAGCTCGCAGACCAACACCCTGTATCACCCACTCGTTGACATCCCCTCCTCCCACCCCACCCTATATCAAACCACACACCACACACATTCTGAAAGACATAACAGGCCAACATTATATTTAGCTGCCTACTCCGTAATGCCTGACAGAGCATTCTTGCGGCCATGTTGCAAAAGTACAAATGTACATTTCTTGTCACTGAAGTCACTCATTTTCACACATTGGTAACTGCCAAAATAAAGGAAACACTTGAGTAAATGAGAGTTCTTGGCGGCTCTGTTACGATGTGGGGGTGCATTATCCTGGCATGGTTTAGATCCACACAACCCCGTAGACGGCAAGGTAAACGCCAGTAATTACACAGCCATTCTGAGTGGTCACATTCAACCTGTGGTGAATTGTTTCTACCATCCCTCCAATAATAACTCTCCCCATTTCCCTTATCACTGATGTATGTTACTATGATGTCTATATACCCCTAACCCCTATACACCTCTATATAATAACCCCTATACACCTCTATATACTAACCCCTATACACCTCTATATACTAACCCCTATACACCTCTATATACTAACCCCTATACACCTCTATATACTAACCCCTATATACTAACTAGAGGTGGACCGATTAATAGGCATGGCCGATTAATGGGTGCCGATTTCAAGTTTTCATAACAATCGGTAATCTGCCTTTTTGGACGCCAATTATGGCCGATTACATTGCAATCCACGAGGAGACTGCGTGGCAGGCTGACCACCTGTTATGCGAGTGCAGCATCAAAAGGATCTTGTGGATGCATGGAGCCAAGGTAAGTTGCTAGCTAGCATTAAACTTATCTTATAAAAAACAATCAATCTTAACATAATCACTTGTCAACCCCATAGAAAATCTTTGGAGGGAGTTGAAAGTACATGTTGCCCAGCAACAGCCCCAAAACATCACTGCTCTAGAGGAGATCTGCATGGAGGAATGGGCCAAAATATCAGAAACAGTGTGTGAAAACCTTGTGAAGACTTACAGAAAACGTTTGACCTCTGTCATTGCCAACAAAGGGTATATAACAAAGTATTGAGATAAACTTTTGTTATTGACCAAATACTTATTTTCCACCATTATTTGCAAATAAATTCATTAAAAATCCTACAATGTGATTTTCTGGATTTTTTTTTCTCATTTTGTCTGTCATAGTTGAAGTGTACCTATGATGAAAATTACAGGCCTCTCTCATCTTTTTAAGTGGGAGAACTTGCACAATTGGTGGCTGACTAAATACTTTTTTGCCCCACTGTATATATATATATATATATATATATATATATATATATATATATATATATATATATATATATATATATATAAATTGTCAGACTAATCGGTATAGGCTTTTTTGGTCCTCCAATAAATCGGTATCAGCGTTGAAAAATCATAATCGGTCGACCTCTAATACTAACACCTATATACTAACCCCTATATACTAAATCCTATACTTAAGCAATAAGGCACGAGGGGGAGTGGTATATGGCTAATATACTGCGGATAAGGGCTGTTCTTTCGCGCAACGAAAGTGCCTGGATGGTATATTAGCCGTGGTATATTGGCCATATACCACATATAAACTGGTTACCAACGTAATCAGAGCAGTATAAATAAATATTTTGTCATACCTGTGGTATACGGTCTGATATACCACGGCTGTCAGCCAATCAGCATTCAGGGCACGAACCACCCAGTTTATAAACCCCTTTATATTAACACCTATATACCCCTATAATGATTGTGGTGTTACCTGTCCCGGGCCGTCCCATGATGATGTCCTTGCGGGGTGCAGGTTGAGGGGACTCGGCTGGTAGGATGAGCGGCAGCAGGGCAGTGGGCGAGGGGTGGCAGGCTACCGGCTGGGGCAGTGTCCCTCCAATGGCGTCCTGATGCCCTCCAGACTTCCTCTCCCACTCCCTACCACCTGATCCAGAGCTAGAGAGGGCGGAGCCAGTAGAGGACATTGAGGGGGAGCATCCACTGGGGGCTGGGCTGGAGTGGACAGGGCGTCCCGTGACGGCTGGGGTCAGGGACTGGGAGGAGGTTACAAGGACCAGGCTGGAGGCGGGGTTTCGCATGAGGACCGCTCCATTGGTGACGGCGCCGTTGATGGGCACGGGTGCTTGGAGGCCGGTGGCAAGATGCAGGGGCTGGCTGTGGTCTCTTGAGGAGCAGCCCCCTCCTCCCCTCCTCCCTAAGGGTCCCTCGGTAAACTTGGCCAGGGGGACGTCGGGGTTCCTCACGATGACGGGGGAGTCTCGCAGGGGCACGATGCGGCGGGGGCTGGGGTCCTGGGGCAGTGGGGAGGGAGGGGTGGGGGACACCAGCATGGGCGGAGGGGTGGAGGCAGCGGAGGACGGGGGTCGGCTAGTGGCGCTCCGGGGCCGGGGGAAGGAGAGCGAGGAGGGGGTGGTGGGCTGGCTCTGAGGGGAAAGCACCCTGAAGGCGGCTGGCCGGAGCCCTATAGTCTCCCCTAGTTGCTGGTCGGGGAGGGGCAGTGGCGGAGGAAGGGCATCCAGTTTCCGCTTGCTGGGGCTCATGGGCACGGTGAAGGTGAGGTTGGTCTGGAAGGTGGGTACGATGCCCGACAGGTGATGCTCGCGCTCCGAGCCCGGCGTGCTCATCTTAGTCCCGCTCAGATGGCGGTGGCGGCGAGGGGTGAGAGAAGGCGGGGCCGTGATGGGGCTGAAGGTGGCCGGGCGGAAGCTGAGGAGCGGGGATGGCGAGGGCGACGGCGTGGGCGAGAAGGGCGATTGGTTGGAGATGGGAGAGAAGGAGGGCGTGCCCGATCGGGAGCTGCCCAGAGACACCAGCATGGTGGCCGCCTCGCACTCATCAAAGTCGAAGTGTGATAGGTCCTGGGGCAGGAACGAGGGCAGGACCATGCGGGGGCGTGAATCCCCTCCCCTACTGCTCGCTTCGCTGCTGTCTCGCGACGTGTTGTCCCAGTCGAACTCCGAACTGGTCCGGCCGCCGCCCAGCCTCAGGTCTGACGGGGTTAGGGTGCCCGTACTGCTGGCCCCGCCACGGTCTCTGCCCCCTCCGCTGGCCTCCATCTCTTTAGTTCTCATGGAGAGATGACGCGAGCAGTAGCCTCTTCTCTGGGACTCCTTAGAGCAGCCCTCTCTGGAGCACAGCCTCCTCCACTGCTTGCCGTTGAACTTCTTGCGGATGCCCGTGGGGGTACACACCACGTCGCCCTTCTTGTACTTCTGCTGGGCCACCGTGAGAGGGGTGCGGGAGCGCGACGAGGACACCGAACCCGAGCCTCCACCCCCTCCAGATGCACCGTGGGAGTTGGTGTTTGACGAGGGTGGCTTATCCAGGGAGCCGCGGGAGGACGAGGAGGGCAGAGGGAGCTGAGGGGTGGCGATGACGGCCGCCCCCGCTGACAGGGCTCCCGACTCCAGGCCCATTAGCACTGTGGGGGAGGCAGGGGGGTGGGGGTTGAGGGCCAAGTGGGGTCCCACCAACGGGGTGCCTCCGAGGCCCCGGACCACGGACAGGTGGGGGCTGAGGTAGCCCGGGGGCGGCTTGGAGAGTATGTGCCTGTGTTGGGACACCGCCAGGGCCTTGGCCGCACCTCCCGCCGCCCCCATGGGCACCATGCTGAAGTGGGACACCTCTATGTCCTCCTCTGGGGTCAGGGGCATGAAGTGGTGATGCTGCTTGGCCCTCTCTCGGTTATCTCTCTCTTGTTTCCTCTGGAGCTCCCGCTCTCTCTCCACCAGGTCCTTCTCTCGCTCCCAGTCTCTTCCGGGCACCAGACTCAGCACTGAGGCAGGGGTGACGGGGGAGCTGACAGTGGAGGAAGACGAGGAGGCGGGGGCCGTTCCAGGGTATGAAAGCCTCCCCAACACAGACCCAGCCACAGCTGCGCTGAGCCCCATCCCATGGCTGAGGAAACACAGCTCTGGCTCCACTTCTATTTCGTCCCTGTCCTCTCTTTCTCTCTCCCTCTCTCTCCCCCTCTCGGCGGCAGCATCGCCCTCCTCTCGCCCCCCTCCGGAGGGTCCCAGGTCCAGGTCCCAGGGGGGCACCAGCAGGCGGAGGCTCTGACGGGACACCCACACAGCGGTCGGAGTGCCCACCCTGCCATCCCCCTCCTCATCCCCTGGGGGCACTCTGTCCTCTAACAACACTCTATAGGGGTAGGACACAGCCGGGTGGGAGTCCACCTGGGTGACCAGGCCCTCTCGGTACCACTGGCGCTGGGCCTCTGTGTTGCCGCCGTCCTCGTTGCCTCCGAAGGGCACGCACACAGGGGTGCCGATGGGCACGGCCTGGGAGCCAGGCGGCGGGGCGTCCATGATGATGTCCACGGGCCTCTGGGGGCCCTCGCGAAACGGGTAGCAGTACAGCTCCTTCTCGCCGTTCAGCTGCACCTCCAGGCTGCCGTGCTCGCCGCTCACCCGCCGCACCACACCCGCTCGGAACACCGAGTCCATGCTCTCCCTCCCCACTTCCCTTCCGTTCTCCTCTTCCCACTTTCCAGTTCTCCTCCTAGCCTGCCTGGCTAGGACCCGCTGGTTCTTTAGACCTTTTGCCAGGGCGTCGGCTAGCGCGTCCGACAGGCTCTGTGGGGTCGGAGTGCGTGGGGTGCTACGTTGCACCAGGTCCAGTGTGTGTGCTTCGGTGTTGGGGTTGGTGTGGAGAAAGTTGGGGCGGCGTAGATCGCTCACGTCAGGGTCGTGTTCGCTGGCTGTGTCTGTAGAGGAGCAGCGGACAGGGCTGGGGGAGATTTCTCTGCCTCCCTCTGGGCCTCTCCTGTCTCTGTCCCCTGTGGGAGGGGGTCCAGGTGTGTTATCCCTGTCCTGTGGTGGAGCTATAGTGGTAATGTAGTCCTCCACTGGTCTCCTGGTCTGACTGTTGATGTCAGTAAGCAAACCGCCCTCACTCGCCGTCGACCCGGGCCCCGAAGATAAGCCCGACGACTGACTACCGGTGTTACTACCACAGTGAGCACTACTGCTGTTCAGTGGGGGCGTGCCGGGGTTGCCATGGTATCCGTGGTTGCTGGCGGCAGCAGCTGCAGCAGCACAGTGTTCAGAGGTGTACTTCTTCTTGGGGACGCGGGCCTTGAAGGTGGCTGTCTTGCGGTTGGACGAGGGGTTGGGGCTGTTGGCAGCACTGGCGGCGCTGCTGCTGCTGTCTGTGCTGTGGGCGCTCAGCGACTTGACACTCCCCGGGCGGGAGTCCTCTGACTTCCCAGGGAGGGACCCTGCTGCTGCGGCCGCTGTCTCTGGGAGCTGGGGCCCCTCTCTGTGGACCTCCCTCTCTGGCGTGGCCCTAGCCGTAAGTGTCATCGACTCTTCCTGAGAAGACTCTGAGTGAGATGAGGTCTGGGGTGGGGTCTGACTTTTAGGGGATTGGTCTCTGTTCTCGTCCGAGTCTCTTTTCTCCCCACTGTCCACCGCCCCCCGTCTCTTCCCACCTTTGGCCCGGGTCGACGGGGGCGAGCGCCTTCCTTGCTTTTTAATCGGCTTCATCTCTGCATTGGCGTTTGCTTTACGATTTACAGTGGCTTACTTTTCCAGAGACCAGATTCTCAGTTCCTCTCACCTCCCTCTATTTCCCTGCTCTTCCAGCCCCTCTTGCTCTCCTCCCTCTATTTCCCTGCTCTTCCAGCTCCTCTCTTTCTCATCCCGCCCTTTCCTCTTTCTGTCTCCAGCTCTTTCCACCTTATTCCAGATCCTGAAACACAGCAGAACATAAAGAGGACTGGATTATTCATGTGATAAATGCATTGTGACATTATAAAAAGCCCATTCACCAGAAAATGGCTGAGGTGGGGTGAAGTTGCTGTCAAAGTAAAAAGGACAATTTTTTAAAGATAATTTCAAATATAGGCCTATTCCATAAAACCGTGTATTTTTTGTCCTTGGTAATCCATTTATTATTGAATGATATATCACCCAACACAATAAGTAATGGGTATTACTATTTTATTACAAACATTAGGAAAACCTGCTATTTCCATGACATAGACTGACCAGGTGAATCAAGGTGAAAGCTATGATCCCTTATTGGTCACTTGTTAAATCCACTTCAATCAGATCTCCCGAGTGGCGCAGTGGTCTAAAGCACTGCATCTCAGTGCTAGAGGCATCACTACAGACCCTGGTTAGATCCCGGGCTGTATCACAACCGGTCGTGATTGGGAGTCCCATAGAGCGGGACTGGCGCACAATTGGCCCAGCGCTGTCCGGGTTAGGGGAGGGTTTGACCTCGGTAGGCCATCATTGTAAAATAAGAATTTGTTCTTCACTGACTTGTCTAATTAAATAAAGGTTGAATAAAATAACTAAATAAATAATCTGTGTATATTAAGGGGAGGAGACTAGGTTAAAGAAGGATTGTAAAAGACAATTTAAACAATGATGTGTATGTGTGCCATTCAGAGGGTGAACAGGCAAGACAAAAAAATATAAGTGCCTTTGAACAGGGTATGGTAGTAGATGCCAGGCGCACCGGTTTGAGTGTGTAACGAACTGCAACGCTGCTGGGATTCCCTTGTGTATCAAGAATGGTCCACCGCCCAAAGGACATCCAGCCAACTATGGGAAGCATTGGAGTCAACATGGGCCAGCATCCCGGTGGAACGCTTTTGACACTTTGTCGAGTCCATGCCCAGACGAATTGAGGCGGTTCTGATGGCAAAAGTGGGTTGCAACTCAAAATGAAGAAGGTGTTCCTAATGTTTTGTATACTCAGTGTACAATGCGTACATTACATAATGTAGCCTACATTATATATAATTATACACCTAACACTGTGTGAATACAAATGAAACCATAATGAAGCAATCTTATATAATGTGTAAAGTAATATAACAATATAGCATAGCAGAATAGCGGCAGGCACATTTGGAAGTGCGTCTGGACGAGCACTTCCAAATGAGTCTGCACCCCCACACACACGCGCTGGTTTCTTGGCTAAGGCAGTGGAGGTGGGGGAATTCCTTCTTGTTCACTCGCATTTCTCTCATTCTCTCTCTCTTACTCAAGCGTTCTTTTCCCCTCTCTCTCACTCGTTCTCTGTGGTGACCTTTATCTATTTCATAGCCGAACCAATCCGCCCCTACAATCCACACTTCCTGTCATGGACCATTACCTAACTTCCTGCTACTTTATTACCCTGTCTCTTTAGCCCTCTCTTTCTCCTTAGATTTCATACCAACCACTCATTTAGAGGCATTTTCCACTGCCAGGGAAAACATCCATGTTGTGGAATGCTGACCTATGTGGATGAAAGAAACTATCTGAAAACCAACAGTTTTGGTTTGGGTTTTCCATTGAAACAGGCAGCGTCAAGTGTTGTAGGCCTATCTTTCTTACATCATGGGTTGTTTCTTTCAGTACACAGTTCCCATCGGCCTCAGTTTCAGACAACACCACAAAGTGATTCAACAAAAAGCCTAATCATCTTATAGTGCACGACCAAATACAAACATCAAAGTCTAGACCAAATTATTTAGCAGAGTATCAGTGTTGCTTTAATCACATGGGATTTATGGTATGTGGTATGTTTGTATGTTTGTATGGTATGTGGTATGTTTGAGACATATACAACATGGCTGGGAGAAATTATGACATTTATTCAATATTAGGTTGTTACAATGTCATGTACGTCCAGCCATTTGGAGCTCTACAGAACTCCAGGGCATCTACTTGTAATAAGAAACTACAGACCTGTGTTATTGTGACCACACAACATGTAAACTGCTGTTTGATAATACACACAGTTACAACCCAGTATCTGTGTTATGCAAATTATATTCAGGAGACTTGAGATTGCATTCAAAGAACTGTCATCGTAAAATAATTTGTTGAAAGTGTGCACATTGTTTATTCAAAAGTGCATTATGCACACCAGCAAGTATGTGGGTGTGTCATAATGATAACTTCGAGAGAAGGCACAATGGCATTTCCATTCTAAATGTATGAGCCTTATCCATTTGTCAATATTGCATTCATGTTCAATCTCGTGTTGATTCAATGTTCAATAAATGTTGCCATATCAACGCTGTATAACCCTAGCATTGCCATTTGTCACCATTGGAGAACTTGTTGTAATGTCCTATTAGAGCATTATGAAAATCCATATTAGCATAACATCCCATTGGGCACAGACGTCAATTCAACGGCTATTCCACGTTGGTTCAACATCATTTCATTGAAATGACGAGAAAGCAACGTTAATTTAACCAGTGCGTGCCCAGTGGGATGAATTTACACCTCGACAGCTTCGATGCATAAATATATAACTATAAAACTATGATAACTGGTGGAGAATATGGACCTATAGTGCAACTACCGGCTAATGTACACATGTCACGTACTTAAAGTAGACTTAGGCTGAATGTAGATATCTTTTTCTTTCTTTTTTAACTACAACCCTAAACTGAAGTACTGTAAAATGCAAACGATTGCAAGAATGTGGTCACTGTTAGTTTTGCTGAATAGTACCGTGCTGTGTATGTGTGAAGCACTCTTATTGGTCGTAGTGCTTTGCGATTACTATCAGTTTACTACACAACAGGGCCGGGAAGTCCAGTGACGCAGGCCAAACAACACAAGGCCGCTTAGAAAAAAATATTCTTCTTGCAACATTTACACGTGATATTAAAAACGTAAAGGCCCATTATTCCGATATATGGTGTTGTGGAACAAATTATAACGGGGTGTTACAAACAGACAGTAAGTAGGCGTCCTTAAATCAAACAATATGTAATTACATCGCGCGACAGAAACCAAAGTAATTATGTGGTAAATTCATTCGTGTGACAATTGCTGTGAAATGTTGACGATACTGGATGCAACTTAGTAACACATTTCCCGACGAGTGCAAACTGCAACATTGTAAATTAAGTTACATTAAAAAGTAACATTTGTGGACACAACGTAGAAACGAGGCCCACAAGCCCAGACGAAGGACAGATGGAAATATACATTTTGTATGACGAATAGTAGCCTATGGAGGGATAATAATGCTAAAAACTCTATGTTGGTGATTCAGATGACTTCAAGGTTTTGCCTTCAATCGCAACGGAAGAAAAACACTTCTAGGAAGTCTCACTCTTATAACGACAGTTATGGCGTTGAATATTTTCTGGGAGAAAAGTTTTAGGCTGACAATCCACCCGTACCGCTCCCTTTTCAATGAAGTGTGGCATCCAATCCTCTCTTTGCTTCTCTCCGCAGTGTATTACAAACTAGGAAAATTATATTTCATTAGTAGTTACAAAGGGTGCTTACTATAGACAACGTCTACAACGTAGCATCTCGATAAAGCAAAACAGGCTACTGCAGTGCTGCAGAAGAAAGATTTGTAGGTTTTACTCACCACAATATTATTTTCAATGCAGATATTTATCGAGTCAGTAACAAAATTGATAGTTGGCCAAAAGTCGGAAATCCAGGGTTGACAATTAACGGACTGTCATATTATCTTTCGTCTGTAAAGCAACTTAAAAGGAGGTAAAACTACTGCTCGGTACATTCTACACTACAGTCGCAAAATGGTGAATGAAGCCCAAACCCTTGACAACTAGTCCATGTAGCCAATCAGAGGACACATTTGAGTACAGTAGCCAGTAGATTTCATGGATCCAAGGAGCTACATGGCAGTGTCTAAATTTGATTGACACCGTGTTTAGTCGAATCGTGCTGTTGGAAAACACCAAACAGCTGTTTAGGACAGGGCTGCGGCATCCAATAGCTCTTTATGGGAGGTCTGCTGACAGGGAGTAGGCGGTCGAATGGAAGAAAAATAACGCCTCACCAATCCACAGACGCATGCAGCGGCACTGACAGCGGCGGTAATGGTCCTATAAAAATGGTCATTTAGGATTTGATGTTCTTTAACGCTCGCTTTTGCAGTTGTGGTAATGTAAGGACATCTGTTACAAAATTATATTTAACCTGTAGTTTAACCTGTACATGGCGAGTATAAAAGAAGAGGCAAATTAAGTTCAACCAGCAACTAAATGGGGAGGGTAAAGTTAATGGGATAGAAAAAGTTTAGAGCTGTTTATTTGCGCTGATCGATGCGCTTAAGCAAGTAACATAGAAAACCTAGACATTATGAATGTCCATTTGTGTTATTTATTTCGAATATAAGTATTTGTATCTATTGTTATTTTTCTGTTGTATACTTTTAATATTTCTTTCTTGTCCTGTATATTAGCCAGTCTAGCCAACCACTGCGCTATATAAGACTTATCGTTGACGTCAGCCCGCGCTTTGTCCCGCCTCCCTATCAAACCTGATAGACTTTAAAGCTAACGTCACCAAATCAATCTACGATTGGCCAAATGATAGAGGGTCTCTAGGCCAATGACCAAGTACTGTGATGAGGTCATCATGCTTGTTGCCACCAGCTGAGCCAAACAGGAAGGGTCCAGAGTAAATTTGACTAAACCTAAGGATTACTGTTCCTAAGGGAATTACCCATATATATTCCTCTATAGGCAATCCTCAGTTAAACATTTCACAATGTTGACATGTATCCTGTTTGTATGGATTGGTTTGTAGCAGTGCACCACACTGTGCATCGTCAGCCTGCATGTACAAATGGTGAGCGGACTGGTCTTGGTCAACACTATAGTTCTGCTTTCTGTGGCATTGCAGTGTGTTTGTCACGCATGTACCATGTAGTTATAACATGCTAGGGCGTTACGGAACCTTTGCGTGTGGAAGTAAACACAGACGCACACACATGCATGCATGCCGACACACGGATTTTCAAGCCTGTTCCACACCCTGATGGGTAAAGCACTGCAGTCTCTCAGCAGTCTGCATTCATTACCCCATCGACGCATATCATCAGAAATGTAAGACAACAGAATATGAGAGAAGTAACTAAACCAATGATATAGACATAGAAAGTTTGAGAGATGCAAACACCATACAGAATTTCTCATTTTTGGAAGGGCTTGTTGAGAAATCCGGTAACATTTTATTTAAAGCCTGCAGGTATAATAAAATAAAATAAAATTGTATTAGTCACATACACATATTTAGTAATTGGAATTAAGGAATATATAAATGTTAGGATGAGCAATGTCAGATTGGCATTAACTAAAATACAGTAGAATACAGTATATACATATGAAATTACTAAAGCAGTATGTCAACATTATTAAAGTGACCAGTGATTCCATGTCTATGTACATAGGGCAGCAGCCACTAAGGTGCAGGGTTGAGTAACTGGGTGGTAGCCGGCTAGTAATGGCTAGTTTGATGGCCTTGAGATAGAAGCTGTTTTTCAGTCTCTTGGTCCCAGCTTTGATGCACCTGTACTGATGTCGCCTTCTGGATGATAGAGGGGTGAACAGGTCGTGGCTCGGGTGGTTGATGTCCTTCATGCTCTTTTTGGCCTACCTGTGACCTTATGGTTTTTAACTCGGTATAAACTATTTTTAATGTCTTACAATAAGGAGTATATTATTTCATATCTCTGTCAACATTTCAACTAATTAAAAATGGCTAGTATTTAGTCAAAATCATTATGGGATGATTATAAGACATTACAACAGGGCTATAGGTGCTCATGACAAGTCTTACAATGCATTATAACTGCATCATAACCCATTACACCTAATTCTGCAATCCTGTTCTTATCTCTTAGCCCTTTTAGGAGCATGACAAATAGTTCATGTAGGTTAGCAGAAATCCTATATCCACATTACATAAACGCATGGCTTTGTGGGAAAGTTTAATCCCACTGTGACCCTGCCTCACTGAGGTTATCTGCATGGACACGGAAGAGAGATACCATACAGTAAACATGCACTAACATGCAACACTGTTACTGTGAGCAGAGTTCAAATGGTGAGTCTTACCAGGCTAGAAAAGCAGCTCACCCATTCATGACACATTGGTAATGAATCCCAATTACAGAGATCTGGCTCATATGCTGTCCAGGCCAATCTCTTTCCCTAAACACACACACACACAAGCATGTTCTCGCACAAACACGCACACAAAGTAACTCTTGGGCTTTGAGTTTCTGCTGAGTTCCTGTTTTACAAAAGGGGCCTGATGCAGTCTGTCTTTAATTGGTTGCAGGGACCCTGGATTAAAATGACTTTAACTGGAAACAGTACATTGAACAGGCTTTGTACTCCAAGAGTTGGCTTACCTTGGGTCCATGTAACCAGCCACTTATGTTCAGAAAATGATTATAATGGAGGTAGCTTCGAAACTAGCAGAGAACAATATGTGATGTAAACCAATGTAAACAAAGGCAAGGACAAATGTACACTATTGTCACATCCTGACCATAGAGAGTCGTTATTTTCTATGGTGGAGTAGGTCAGGGCTGACTGGGGGGTTAGTCTAGTTTATTATTTCTATGTGGGGGTTCTAGTTTTGTTTTCTATGTTGGTGATTTTGTATGATTCCCAATTAGAGGCAGCTGGTAATCGTTGTCTCTAATTGGGGATCATATTTAGGTAGCTTTTTTCCACCTGTGTTTTGGTGGGATGTTGTTTATGTGTAGTTGCATGTTAGCACTCCATTGTCGTCACGTTTCGTTTAGTCTTCATTGTTTTGTTGTGTGGTTCACTCATTTCTAATAAAAGATGTGGGACCCAGATCACGCTGCACGTTGGTCCGAGTATGCTTCCAACGATCGTGACAACTATGTAACCCATAATGCAATAGGCTGGAGTTCTATAGATGGATACCATCTGAAGCCTATAAACCTGCATGAAGCAGACAATGCCCAAGGTTCTATTGGTAGAACGTTATTTTACAGCACATGAAGTCGCATATTTACTACAAAATGTTAATTGCACTGTAATAACCTATGAATAACTATTTGTTTCTACTACTTATCAATACATTATGTAGTTTTGTTTTATAAATGTTCTGAAATAAAACTAAATTGAACAAAAATGTAAATGCAACATGTATAAAACAATAGAGATTATACTGAGTTACAGTTCATATAAAGAAATCAGTCAATTGAAATAAATTAATTAGGCCCTAATCTATGGATTTCCCATGACTGCGAACGCAGATATGCATCCGTTGGTCACAGATACCTTAAAAAAAATAGGTAGGGGCGTGGATCAGAAAACCAGTCAGTATCTGGTGTGACCATTGTTTGCTTCATGAAGCGAGACATCTCCTTCGCATAGAGTTGATCAGCCTGGTTCCTTTCTAGGTTTCTTCCTAGCCACCATGCTTCTACACCTGCATTGCTTGCTGTTTGGGGTTTTAGGCTGGGTTTCTGTACAGCACTTTGAGATATCAGCTGATGTAAGAAGGGCTATATAAATACATTTGATTTGTTGATTGTTGTCTGTGGGATGTTGTCCCTCCTCTTCAATGACTGTGCGAAGTTGCTGGATATTGGCGGGAACTGGAACACACTGTATAACACGTCAATCCAGAGCATCCCAAACTTCCTCAATGGGTGACATGTCTGGTGAATATTGCAGGCCATGGAGGAATTGGGACATTTTCAGCTTCCAGGAAATGTGTACAGATCCTTGCGACATGGGGCCTTGCATTATCATGCTGAAACATGAGGTGATGGCAGCGGATGAATGACACGACAATGGGCTTCAGGATCTCGTCATGCTATCTCTGCGCATGCAATTATGTTCATGGTCCGTAGCTTATGCCTGCCCATACCATAACCCCACCACCACCATAGGGAACTCTGTTCACAACATTGACATCAGCAAACTGCTAACCCACACAACGCCATCTGCCCAGTACAGTTGAAACCAGGATTCATCTGTGAAGAGCACACTTCTCCAGTGTGCATCGAAGGTGAGCATTTGCCCACTAAAGTCGATTTCGTTGCCGAACTGCAGTCAGGTCAGGACCCTGGTGAGGATGATGAGTTGAGCTTTCCCTGAGATGGTTTCTGACAGTTTTTGGAAATATTATTTGGTTGTGCAAACCCAGTTTCATCAGCTGTCCGGGTGGCTGGTCTCAGACGATCCCGCAGGTGAAGAAGCCAGATGTGGAGGTCCTGGGCTGTCATGGTTACACGTGGTCTGCGGTTCTGAGGCCAGTAGGACGTACTGCCAAATTATCTAAAACAACATTGGTAGATCATGGTAGAGAAACAAACATTCAATTCTCTGGCAACAGTTCTGGTGGACATTCCTGCAGTCTGCATGCTCCCTCAAAACTTGACATCTGTCGCATTGTGTTGTGTGATAAAACTGCAGATTTTAGAGTGGCCTTTTATCACCCCCAGCACAAGGTGCACCTATGTAATGATAATGCTGTTTAATCAGCTTCTTGATATGCCACATCTGTCAGGTGTATTATCTTGGAAAAGGAGAAATGCTCACTAACAGGGATGTTAACCAATTTGTGCATAATAATTTTGAGAAATAATCTTTTTGTGCGTATGGAAAATTTCTGGGTTCTTGTTTTTTCAGCTCATGAAACATGGGACCAACACTTTATATGTTGCATTTATATTTTTGTTCATTGTAGTTCCCTCAATCACAGAGAAGTTCTGTCAAATAAATCAAATCACAAAAGCAACATTAATGTATTTGCTATCCCCACTAGCTGACACACAACAATCTCTGTCTGTGTTGAGTTAGTGAGAGCATAAAAGAGTCGGTACTACGGCAACACACACAATGAAGGATAATTAGCCTTGTTCTTTGGGGCCCAGCCTCCATCTCTTCTCAAGACTTGGACCTCAGCCCTCGCCCCAGGGCCAGGCAACATCTCTCCCAGCGGTTGGCTTAAAGTGCCCTGTCAATCAACCTTTGTGGGAAGCGCAGCCCCCCCCCTCATCCACATATAAATATATGGATGAGTGATGGCCGATCGGCATAGGCAAGATGCAGATGATATAGAGTACAGTATATACATATGAGATGAGTAATGTAGGGTATGTAAACATTATATAAAGTGGAATTGTTTAAAGTGACTAGTGATACATTTACTACATCCAATTTTTAATTATTAAGTGTCTGGAGATTTGAGTCAGTATGTTGGCAGCAGCCACTCAATGTTAGTGATGGCTGTTTAATAGTCTGATGTCCTTGAGATAGAAGCTGTTTTTCAGTCTCTTGGTCCCAGCTTTGATGCACCTGTACTGACCTCTCCTTCTGGATGATAGCGGGGTGAACAGGCAGTGGCTCGGGTGGTTGTTGTCCTTGATGATCTTTATGGTCTTCCTGTGACATTGGTGTAGGTGTCCTGGAGGGCAGGTAGTTTGCCCCTGGTGATGCGTTGTGCAGACCTCACTACCCTCTGGAGAGCCTTACGGTTGTGGGCGGAGCATTTTCCATATCAGGCGGTGATACAGCCCGACAGGATTCTCTCGATTGTGCATCTGTAAAAGTTTGTGAGTGTTTTTGGTGACAAGCCAAATTTCTTCAGCCTCCTGAGGTTGAAGAGGTGCTGTTGCACCTTCTTCACCATGTGGTCTGTGTGGGTGGACCATTTCAGTTTGTCTGTGATGTGTAAGCCGAGGAACTTAAAACTTTCCACCTTCTCCACTACTGTCCTGTCGATGTGGATAGGGGGGTGCTCCCTCTGCTGTTTCCTGAAGTTCACGATCATCTCCTTTGTTTTGTTGATGTTGAGTGTGAGGTTATTTTCCTGACACCACACTCCGAGGGCCCTCACCTCCTCCTTGTAGGCCTTCTCGTCGTTGTTAGTAATCAAGCCTACCACTGTTGTGTCGTCTGCAAACTTGATGATTGAGTTGGAGGCGTGCATGGCCATGCAGTCATGGGTGAAGAGGAAGTACAGGAGAGGGCTGAGAACGCACCCTTGTGGGGCCCCAGTGTTGAGGATCAGCGGGCGGAGATGTTGTTTCCTACCCTCACCACCTAGGGGCGGCCCGTCAGAAAGTCTAGAACCCAGTTGCACAGGACGGGGTTGAGACCCAGGGTCTCGAGCTTAATAACGAGTTCGGAGGGTACTATGGTGTTAAATGCTGAGCTGTAGTCGATGAACAGCATTCTTACATAGGTTAGGGCAGTGTGCAGTGTGATTGTGTCGTCTGTGGACCTATTGGGGCGGTAAGTAAATTGGAGTGGGTCTAGGGTGTCAGGTAGGGTGGAGGTGATATGATCCTTGACTAGTCTCACAAAGCACTTCATGATGACGGAAGTGAGTGCTACGGGGCGATAGTCGTTTAGCTCAGTTACCTTAGCTTTCTTGGGAACAGGAACAATGGAGGCCCTCTTGAAGCATGTGGGAACAGCACACTGGGATAGGGATTGATTGAATATGTCCGTAAACACACGAGCCAGCTGGTCTGCGCATGCGGCTAGGGATGCCGTCTGGGCCGGCAGCCTTGCAAGGGTTAACACGTTTAAATGTTTTACTCACGTTGGCTGCAGGGAAGGAGAGCCCACAGGTTTTGCTAGCGGGCCGTGTCAGTGGCACTGTATTTTCGTCAAAGTGAGCAAAGAAGTTGTTTAGTTTGTCTGTGAGCAAGACATCGGCGTCCGCGACAGGGATGGTTTTCTTTTTGAAATTCGTATTTGACTGTTGACCCTGCCACATACATCTTGTGTCTGAGCCGTTGAATTGCGACTACTTTGTCTCTATACTGACGCTTAGCTTGTTTGATTGCCTTGCGGAGGGAATAGCTACACTGTTTGTATTCGGTCATGTTTCCAGTCGCCGGAAAAGCAGTGGTTCGTGCTTTCAGTTTTGCGCGAATGCTGCCATCAATCCACGGTTTCTGGTTGGGGAAGGTTTTAATAGTCACTGTGGGTACAACATCACCGATGCACTTGCAAATAAACTCTCTCACCGAATCAGCGTATACATAAATGTTGTTGTCTGAGGCTATCTGGAACATATCCCAGTCCACGTGATCAAAGCAATATTGAATCGTGGAATCACATTGGTCGGACCAGCGTTGAACAGACCTGAGCATGGGTGCTCCCGAGTGAGCCATGTTTCCGTGAAACAGAGAATGTTACAATCTCTGATGTCTCTCTGGAAGGCAACCCTTGCTCGAATTTCGTCTACCTTGTTGTCAAGAGACTGGACATTGGCGAGTAGTACACTCGGGAGCGGTGAGCCGGTCTACGGAGCCTGACCAGAAGAGCGCCCCGTCTGCCCCCTCTACGGTGCCATTGTTTTGGGTCGCCTACTGGGATCCGATCCAATGTCCTGTGTGGTGGTCCAAACAGAGGATCCGCTTCGGGAAAGTCCTATTCCTGGTCGTGATGTTGGTATGTTGAGATTGCTCTAATATCCAATAGTTCTTCCCGGCTGTATGTAATAAGACTTAAGATTTCCTGGGGTAACAGTGTAAGAAATAATACATTAAAAAAACTAAATACTGCATAGTTTCCTAAGAACGTGAAGCGAGGCGACAATCCCTGTCGGCGCCATCACATATGGCAATATAACTTTATTGATCTGTCAGTTTCCCTAGCGAATTCCCCACTTTTCACACAGACACAGTCAGTAATAAACAGCTCTAACTTTACAGGCTTCACTGTCATGGTGCACATTAGATCCTTATATGGAATACTGCATGACAAAAGGAGTCTGTATTGAAAACATGCCCACATCAGGGGAGATCCTTATATGGGCCATCTCTAGCTGCTGGGCTGCTCAGTCCTGGCCCTGGGGGCGTGTCGTACTGTTGTCACTCTGGCCTTGCCCTAACACACCTGAAACCAATCATGAATGTTTCACTAAGATCCTAAAGTGGTGTGGGGTGGGTTGGGGCGCTACAGGGCTGTGGATCCCTAGGTGCAGGATAGGGTGACCCAGCTATATTGTGTGCAAGTAAAGAGCGCTCGACAGCCCTATGATATGAATTATATGACGGATGTACTGTTCCTGTGTGTTAATGTGTAGGTGTATGTGTGCTTTCCCTTAAGACATAAAAGCAAGATGGGAAGGAAGTTGTGGTGGGGAAAGAGTTCAGTTATTGACTAGACTGGTGGGAGTAGGCTGCTCGTAGGCTGCTCGTGTTGGCTGGGCGGTCTGGCTGAAATTTGATATAGAGGATGTCTTAAAGACAATCAATTATCATCGATCTAGTTCAGTCTTAGCAATCACTTAAACATATTTAATCATCTCTTACCTAGCTTGATGACTGGGGATTTTTTCTTATTTCTTACTTTTTGTTGTTCTAAAGAGATTTGCCAGGTCGCAGTTGTAAATGAGAACTTGTTCTAAACTGGCCTACCTGGAGAAATAAAGGAGAAATAAATACATATAAACTGGCTAGAAGGGCCATGGGTCATATTAGATTGTCCTTAAAATGTAAAAACAAATGTCCTCTCACTGTCAACTGTGTTTCTTTTCAGCAAACTTAACATGTGTAAATATTTGTATGAACACAAGATTCAACAACAGAAAAACTGAACAAGTTCCACAGACATGTGACTAACAGAAATTGAATAATGTGTCCCTGAACAAAGGGGGGGGGGGGTCAAAATCAAAAGTATTAGTCAGTATCTGGTGTGGCCACAAGCTGAATTAAGTACTGCAGTGCATCTCCTCCTTATGAACTGCACCAGATTTGCCAGTTCTTGCTGTGAAATGTTACCACACTCTTCCACCAAGGCACCTGCAAGTTCCCGGACATTTCTGGGGGGGAATGGCCCTAGCCCTCACCCCCCGATCCCAGACGTGCTACATGGGATCTGGGCTCTTAGCTGGCCATGGCTAGAACACTGACATTCCTGTCTTGCAGGAAATCACACACAGAACGAGCAGTATGGCTTGTGGCATTGTCATGCTGGAGGGTCATGTCAGGATGAGCCTGCAGGAAGGGTACCACATGAGGGAGGAGGATGTCTGCAATGACAAGCTCAGTCAGATGATGCTGTGACACACCACCCAAACCATGATGGACCCTCCACCTCGATCCCGCTCCAGAGTACAGGCCTCGGTGTAACACTCATTCCTTTGACGATAAACGCGAACCCGACCATCACCCCTGGTGAGAAAAAAAAGTGACTCATCAGTGAAGAGCATTGTTTGCCAGTCCTGTCTGGTCCAGCAATGGTGAATTTGTGCCCATAGGCAACGTTGTTGACTGTGATGTCTGATGAGGACCTGCCTTACAACAGGCCTACAAGCCCTCAGTCCAGCCTCTCTCAGCCTATTGCGGACAGTCTGAGCACCGATGGAGGGATTGTGCGTTCCTGATGTAACTCGGGCAGTTGTTGCCATACTGTACCTGTCGAGCAGGTGTGATGTTCAGATGTTCCGATCCTGTGCAGGCGTTGTTACACGTGGTCTGCCACTGCGAGGATGATCAGCGGTCCGTCCTATCTTAGGCGTCTCACAGTACAGACATTGCGATTTATTGCCCCGGCCACAGCTGCAATCCTCATGCCTCCTTCCTAAGACATGTTCACGCAGATGAGCCCCTAGGGACCCAGGGCATCTTTCTTTTGGTGTTTTTCAGAGTCAGTAGAAAGGCCTCTTTAGTGTCCTAAGTTCTCATAGCTGTGACCTTAATTGCCTACCGTCTGTAAGCTGTGTCTTAACGACCGTTCCACAGGTGCATGTTCAGTAATTGTTTATGGTTCATTGAACAAGCATGGGAAACGGTGTTTAAACCCTTTACAAAGAAGATCTGAGGTTATTTGGATTTTTACGAATTATCTTTGAAAGTCAGGGTCCTGAAAAGGGGACTTTTCTTTTTTTGCTTGACTTTGTCTCCCGTGGACATTACTGGTTAAACATGGACATAACACACTAATTGAACTAATCTCAAAGCATTACCATAAATGACCAGTAGAGGGGGGCAGTCTCCAAGTTAAGGCCATTGGAAATTCCTAGGACAGTTACTACATCTTTCAGTGCAGCTTACTTCTCTGTTATGAAAGTTTGGTTGGTCGTGATGTTCACTGGCCTTCAACAACAAGAGCTAGTTGGTTGTGATATTTACTAGCTTACAAGTGTGAGAGCTATTTTATTTATGGATGGGTTTGAAAATGTCACAATCAAGGGGGAGCAGAATCTTAAAATGGAGTTAGCTGTACAATGACACCCAAGACAGATGGTATGGGGTTATTCTAAGGGATTTAAACAAACCGTTAGGAACACACAATTCCTACTGCATGAGCATTTCTATTACAATAGCTACATTCCATGTTCAAGGACACTTCTCATTGGCGGTCAAGTCATTTGCTAGATGGCATTTTGTGAGCTGTTCAGGAGAAAAGTGTAAATATTGTCATTGTTGAACTTGGAGAATGTGTCTGCTACACTTCAGTTTCCTATGGTTCATAAAAAGTTACATCTGCACAGACCTTAAAAGGGCACTGGGTAATTGTTAACCAAGGTGAAACCTTAGAATACAATTTTGAATCAAAAGGTTGACGTATCTCTGTGACTAACACATTCACAACAGTGCGGCAGTAAAACGTGTCACGGTGAAAGAAAACCTGCTCACAAATATAGTACAGCTAAGCAGGGCGAGGTCGAAAGGCATTACCCTGAAGCGCCTGTAATGAATATAATAAAACTCATGTGTAGCTCATATATTTCTTACAAAAATACAAAGAAAGACACTTGTCCATTTTTACCTGTTTTAATTAACCCCGATTACAATTTAATTACAAATGAGGGGGAAAAATACAAGAGAAACAGAAGGTATACATGTTGCCTCATGGTATGGAGTCCTCTCTGTTTGTGTTAAGTAACCACTGAAAGGAGTGAAAGGAGAGTGAAAGGAGAGAGTGAAAGGAGAGTGAAAGAAGAGTGAAAACGACACCATTCAAATAATACAATGTCAAAGCAATAGAATGTATTTCTTACCGAGCCCCCCCCAAAAATAATCTATATACACAAAGACCCAAAAAGATATTTCAAAACAAAGGTAACGTGATAGGATTATGTGAGCTCCTCTTTTCCATGTGTCCATAATTACAAATACAACTAGCTCAGTTGAAGTTAAAACTGCTATTTTAGTTCAGCTAATAGTAAGATGGAGGAGTTGTCGTTGTCTGGAAAATACATACTGAAAATATAAAATACAAAACACGAGGGATTCAAATAGCCATGGAAAAGAGGTAGCCCAGAGGGGTACAAAATAATCAAATAGTAAATAATGTTAATAATAATAATAATAATAACAGTAAATAATCATTTGGGACAAATAATAAACAGCAACGACGAGAGGGAAAAGTGGGAACATTTTTAGATGATTTTCTTTTGAAGCAACAAGGCAGCTGTCAGTTACAATGCAAGGCAGGACAAAAGACGTACTGGGTGGCTACGGCAACACCAACATCTGCATACAGACACCCACTTACACCATACTAGTGCTATGAACAAACTCTTGAGCGAGTCTTTTTTTTGGGCCCGGCTCTTGTTGAGTTACAAAGGCTGGAGGGACCTAGACGGCACCCGCAGAGCGTCTTCTCAGATTACGGGAAGTCCCTCTCTGAGGTTTTGTGATGTCATATCCTGCATGGGCGAGGGTTGTTTCTTTGGTTAAGTCTTCCAAGCCAGAGAGACTAGTACGGGGGTGGGTGATCATGTCGCTAGTGATGTCACCTTCCTTTTACTCTAGGTTAACCCACATTACAGACCTCTCAGCAGACCAGGTCTACCTCAAACATGTACATATTCAGGTGACGGAGTGTTACTGATGCATTCTAGTTCATGGTCCAAGACAAAGGCCAAGTCCAGACAAACGGTGGGTTCAATAGACAACTAAGGTGCCCTGTCCTTGTGTTTCCAGGAGAGTTTGGGTTGCTGAGAGGGGGTGGGATCCTGGTCTTAAAGTTGGGGTTCGGAGGGGGGGGGGGGACATGTCTGTTCTTTAGTGATGGCCAGAAAAGGTGACCCCAAAATCTTAAAAAGTTTCCACGATGCAACATTTATTATTTCCATTATTTGTTCATTTACTGGTCGCTTTTCACCCACCAATCTTCAAGCCCCCCCAAACAGAACACTTGTTTTTACATTATAAATGTTAAATGTGTTCCGATTCCTCTTGCACATGAACCCTTTCCAATTCAGCTCCACTGTCAAGAGAGGCAAGGTGAGAAGAGGCTCCCTCATATATATATATATATATATCCGACAGAGTTATCATTAAAAATAGCATTTCCTGATTCATATGAAATTATAATTTTTTGAATTATAACATTTGTATTTAATATATTCAAATAAAATATGTGTAGTATTGGTTTTAGTCATTCAGATTCTGTTTCTTGGTATAAAAAAAGGCAAAGTGGCAGTACGGTATGCTTGAGGCTTCTATAGTGTGTGTGTACATTATTTGGCCAGGGTAATTCACGTATAGTCGCCTGTCAGCTTAAAAAAAAAGCACAATCTCAATTTGTGTTGTTTGTTCAAAAAAAAATGGGCTGCGTGTTTGTAAAATACAGAAAATAAAAAAATAATTTTAAAAAGTTAAAAATGTCACTAAAAGGCTTTGCATGAGCTCACCTAGGTACTCACATTCATTTCACTCTATACTTTTTTGGGGAGTGAGATTTCTGTTTTTTTGTTTCAGTTCAAGAACATTGTATATACAGAGGTACTTCTAACCCTCCGTGCACCGCGTCTTCCCAAATACTGTCCTTTTCTCTTTTTGGAGGCGCTCTCTATGGGAGAAAGAAGCAGCTCAAACCAGGGGAACGGAGGAGACCTCTAAGATACTCTTTCAACACCATTCCAAGCGGACAAATTACCAATCTCCTTGTTTCACTCTCCTTATAAGATTGTGCAAAAGTCATGTAGGGTCCCCACATTAATGGCCCCAACTTGAAGGGTTTTTGCTGCTCCCCTTTTTGGACCCTGCCCAGTACACAAGCTGTCCATTAAGGCTTGGATGCACGCCATTTTGTTTTTTGTCCCTACGCTCAAGTCGGTGGGGGACGATGGTCAAAGAGAGAGCGCTGACTCAGACACAAATTCAGTCCTAAAGTCTCTAAGTCAGTCCCTGTGATTAGACAGATATGGACAGGGAAGTCTCTTCGTTATGACTCCTGAGCTCCCTTCCCAGTCAAAGGTGATGGAATAGTTGACAAGAGTTGGTACGAGGCCCCTCGCTTTCCTTTGCTTTGTAAACCATTGTATGTGAAGACAGGCACTTCTGTAATCTCTTTTCAAGTCTGTTGAAGGGGGGGGGGGGTTCTTTCCCATCTGTGTTGATGCATCTCTGAAAGGCAAAGGAGCTATGGGTGTTACTGGGAGATTTTGAGGTGAGCTGGGAGGCACCTAAAGGCAGTGTACAGGTCTAAGGGATAGGCCCAGGGGGTCTTTCGTTTAGAGGGGGTGTCAGTATTAATTTGTGTCTATGACCATCCCTTAGTGTCTCAGTCACAGCATGCTGAGCTGTTTGTTAATGTTCTGGGTTTAATATGTTGTAAATGGGAGTAAAAAGGCTTTTTGCCCAGGCACTTGTTTCTATGTGCATGCTTGGTTATATGAGTGAATGTGTATGTAGGTACGGGCATGTGATTGTGTGTATGCGTGTCCACGGTTTGTGCGTATCCCTGCCTCAGCAAGCTCCATGGCTCTCCAGAGACAGCTGGGCTGTGGCTCTCTGCAACTCAGAGCTGGCCCTGCGCTGGGCCGGAGGGAGAGGAGCGCGCAGACTCAGGGACAGGCTTCTCCTTGGCCCCTCCCCATTCTCTGACTCCCTCCTTGCTGGCTCCACCTGTTTCTCTGCCCGCACTTTCTTGTCCTCGGCCTCATCGCGCTCGCCATCGGCCTCCATCTTCTGGTCCTCGCTCCAGCGGCGTTTGAAGCGCAGCTTCAGGGGGATGCAGAGGGTGCCGCCAGGGCTGATGGGAGGGCCTTGGCCCGGCTCGCGCTTCAGGGCCAACAGGGAGGGGGTTAGAGGGCCCATGGGAGGGGCGGCGGGGGTCTTAAACACGTCTTCGTCCAGGTCGTCCTCGACGATGGCGCCCAGGTTGCCGTTGGTGATGGCAGTAGGGGCGGTTCCGTTGGTGGGATGAGGGGGGGTGAAGACGTCTCCCTCGTCGTCATCATCAAGCAGCTCGTCCTCCTCGCTGATGTCGGTCACCTCCACCTCCTCATCGGACTCAACGTCGGAGACGGGCTCCACCTAGACAAGAGACAACAGATGAGTCATTGTTGAGAACATCTCTTTTTACATTAACAAACTAGTGGTTAGTCAGGCTAATCTTGATTCTGGTTAGGGATTGGCTCACCTTGATTTTTGGGCCCACTGAGGAGGAGGAGTTAGAGAGTAGTCCTGAGGCAGCGTAGGAGGAGCCTAGGCTAGAGGAGGAGCCCCCGGTAGAGGAGGTGGAGCCGTCCTTCTGTTTACGCCCCAGCGGAGGCGGCTGCAGCTTGAACTTGAAGGGCGAGGGGTGCTGCTCCTCCCCTTGGTGGTGGTGCAACGAATGGGAGTGGGGCATGGGCGGGGCATGGTGGTGGGCTGTCATGGGCTTGTCAGGGGCGGCAGAGGCCCTGTGGGGCTGGGGGACCACGATGTTGGGGTAGTGGAAGAAGGCTCTGGGGCTGAGGTGGTAGTTGTAGACACTCTGGTGGTGGGCCTGCAGGTAGCGCTTCATGTCGTCCGGGTTGAAGGAGAAGTGGGAGCCCAGCATGGGGCTGAGGGAGGGGGACGGGGTGTAGGGCAGGTGGGAGCCAGGGGTCATGGAAAGGGCCGGAGACAGGGTGGGGCCCAGGAGGCCCCCAGGGCCCGGCAGGGGGGACACAGGGAACGGGGACATGGGGTCACCATGGACCCTGTGGCCGGGAGGGGGGCGGCCTAGCCCACCAGGGCCTCCGTAGGCGCGAAACAGCGAGTCGTGGGAGAGGCGGGGGTGGAGGAGGCCCCGGAATGCCCGTTCAGGGCCCGTGCCGCCACGATCTTCACCCCCCACGCCTTCCTCCAGCTCAGAGTTGGTGGAGGTGCCGTCGCTGCAGTCGGAGACAGAGCCGCGGCCCAGGCGGCGGGCCACGCTGCTGAACATGCCCGGGCTGCGCAGGTCCTCACTGGGGGAGAGCACATCGGACGGGGTGGAGGGGGGAAAGCGGAAGTGGCTACCCCCAGTCGGCACGGGGGGGGCGCTCTGGGGGACTCCCCTACCTGGAGAGACGACGAGTGAGTTCGAGAGGGTAGGAATGAAACTGAGGTAATCAGAGAGTAAAATAAGAGAAAGAGAGGCGAGGAAAACAGTAGAGGAAAAACAAGTGAGAGGCACTAGGTGACAGAAGGATGAGTGACTGAAAGTGAAACCAAGTAAGAAGAAGCAGGTGAGTGAGAGGAAAAGTCACTGTATACAGAGACCGAGAAACACACGGCTCACACTGGCCACGTGTTACATTCCACTTTCCGACGCTTCCATGCCAAATTGTGGCACACAATCAATTCTTGGCAATCCTCGCCCGTGCCAAAATTAAATATTGGAAAGTTGTTTTTTGCCATCACAAACATGGATCAGGTTGCTCCATTTCCCTAAAACCGCTGAGTGAGTTAACGTCGGAGAGGCATGG